>NC_084821.1:39319251-39449405 GCF_958449725.1 Rosa rugosa
ATTTTTGAAAGCTTAAAGATGAAAATTAAAAATTAAAAGTAGATTCTCGAGTTCGATTCAAATTGACAAAGCACAGTCTTGCTCACTTAAAAAATTATTTTTTTTAAAAATCACAAGGTTTAATGAATCAAATACTAAGATTATTATTTATTTATTAATTTATTATCAGTGGTCAAATTCGCTTATAGTTTATCAAAACTATTTCTTAGGTGAGCAGCTTCGTGACAAAGCAAAACTCTTCAATTCATCCCCGCTCTTGAGGCTTTTTTGGTTCACGAAATTGATTCTTTAGAAAAGTTATTCCTTTGTATTTCCATCAAGAGGGGAAATCAAGTATTCCTACTACTATGTTTGGCGACAACAAGGAATGGAATCAATATCTAATATTATAATAGAAAAACTTGGTATTTAATTTTTAGGAGATTATTTTAGTTATACAAATAGCGCAATAAATGTTAGAAAAGTGTAATTAATGTTGATAAATGAGAAAAGAAAATGGTCCCTAAACCCTTAAGAGAATGGAATGATTCATTTTTCTCCCGCAAGAGGAATCATTTTCCCAACCTTGCACTTACCAAACATGGAAAAGGTAGGACTTTCCTTCCAGAGGTTAAAACCCTGAATTGAACAAGGCCTTACTCCTTTAGAGTCCTGCTTACTTAAGGAATCTGATAGCTGAAATTAAACACACAGTTTTAAATTATTACAATTTCAAGTGTACTCTGATATGTGAAAATAAACTGTCTCTCGCAATTCTTTTAAACTGTTTCTTAGGTGAGTAAGACTGTACTCTTTTATTCTGATTTCTTCTCTATTTATTATACAAGTCCATTCAACATTTCTCTCTTTTATTCATTAAGGATCAACTCTACAAAAGGAAAAAGTCGACTTTTGGCTCTGCTAGGGTTTCTTTGCCCTAGCCGTCCGAATTGATCGAGTTTGTGAAGAGATGGCGGAGGAGACGGTGGCTCCTCTTACACCTTTTAAGGAGGCTTTTGTGAGCCTTGTTGGAGGAGAAGATGCAATTCATGATTCGTTTTTCTACCTTTGTGGCCAGCTGTTGTCTAATAAGGCGATGGTGCTCCCATCGTTCTCGGCGGCGATCTCCAACGTGTGGGGGTTAAGGGAGAGAGTTTTGATCCGACAGGAGGAGGACAACATCTTCGTCTTCCAATTCAAAGACAGGGCTGTGAAGGATCAGATTCTCTCAGGGGGGTCCATGGTTTTACAACAATTCCATATTGCTGCTGGCCGACTATGACGGCGTTTCTGATCTCAAGGCGGCTCCACTACACCTCCTTGAGGTAAGGGTGGCGTTGAAGGGTTTGCGCATGGCTATGCGCAATGAGAAGGCTTTAACTCTGATCGGACGAGCGTTGGGGACCTTCGTTCGGGTTGATCAGGGGGCGGTGTAGTGGAAGGACCCAGTTCAGAGGGTCCGTGTGATGCAAGATGTTCGTCTGAGGATCTGGGCAAGATGGGTGTTTGAGTTTTCACCGGTTGTGTCAGTGTTGGTTGAGCTCCAGTACGAGAAGTGTCATGGTCTCTGTGCTGCGTGTGATTTCTTAGGGCATGGAGGAGGTGTGTGTGACAGGAGGTTGGAGATGGAGATGTTGCCGCTGGCAGTGTCGGGCTGCGAAGGTTAGGACCGTGTGGGGTTGAGTTCGGTGTCGGGTTCACCGACGACTATGGCGGCAGTTGGAGGTCTGGGGACGTCCCATGAGGCGTCGAAGGGGCTGGCGATGCTGGAAGTGTCTACGGAGGCGGGCCTGGGATTGATGGCTGCTGCAAGTGCAGCACGGGCTCTTCTGGAAATCTTGGCGGGAAACCCTAATTTTGAATTAGGGTTGACCGCTGGGTTGGCTGGGCCAAAGCTGTAGATTATTAGGTCGGGCCTAAATTCTGATGGGGCAAACATGGAGGGCTATGTTGTTGGGCCTGTTTCTGTTGACAAACATTCAAAAGTAGCTTTAGGTGTGAAGAGGAAGCAGTTCAAGCCTAGTTTAGCGATTATACCTCGGGATTTTCAGCTGGGTGAATTGGTGGAGGTCCCGGTTTCTTTCGCAAAAATTCTTTGGCAAAGAAAATTGAAGGTAACAATGCAAGTTCAGATATAGGCTCCAACTTGACAGGGAAGGAGCTGTTTATTGTTTAGTTGTTCTAGCTGGGGTTTTCAGCATGTGTGAGTGTGATTAAGTTTGTATGAGTCTTCTATGACGTTTCTAGTTTCTTGCTTGTACCACAATTGCGTGATTGGCAAGTGAGAGCTAGTTGAATTTCTTTCCGTAGGAGGCGAAGCTTTGTCATTCTTGGATAGGCTTGCTTAAATGTGAGCTTCCCAATGATTTTAATTAGTTTGCTTTAGCTTGGATCGGTTTTATCGGATTTTCTTGCCAGAATTCTTGTGTAAGCTTTGTAAGCCATGGCCTATTGACTGTTGGTTATTGAATAACAATCAACTTCTACTAAAAAAACAAAAACAAAAAAACAAAACATTTCTCTCTTTGTAATAATAGCATGAGACACACCTACCGGCCATCCTCTTTGTTAAAAGTCATGACAAGGAGCTAATCCATGCCACTTCTGACCATATGAAATTACGATAAGAAAGCACTAATATTGTCCCTCGGAAAGAATGGAATCCTCATCTTCACGTTTAATGGTACTAATTTTGGGTGAGCAATCACTCTCCGAGTAACAACCAAGAGTCAATGATGCAAAGAATACTCTCCCTAAAAGCTAGACCCTCCTTTTTGAAGAAGGTTGCAACTGCTTGTAAATTGTAATCATGCGCAAGCCAGAAGAGAACATTTCTTGAAAAGGTGAAGTTGGTCGTGGTGCTCAATATCTTCAGCCCCTGTTGTCCAAATGCCACGCAAGGTGATCACTTGGTCATTTTCAGCTTAGAGGAATATGTCCATCAACTCGGTTTCTTGTGGCGAGAATAGCTTTTCAATTACAGAAGAAGAAGTCCAGACATGAGCTTCTGTGTCGCAAAGGACTTCCAACTCCAAAGTCTGTACCCTCCATATTGGGGAAAAGTGGTTGAGCAAGTGTGATAAAAGGGAGCCTGGGATCGTTTAAACTGTAATATTGCTCCCAGTACCAGCTTAGAAATGAGCACCTCGCCTTAAAACATCCCTCCCGACAATATGCTTCTCCATGAAAAAGATGGAGTACTGCGAAGTATCAGAAGAGATAACATTTTTAATTCCTATCTGCTGCATCTACAGAGGCAGACTGATTTTGATGAATATGGATGCAACTAGCTACTTGGAAAATCTTTAGTGTTCCAATTCTCAATTCGGCTGTGTTTTACTGAACTTCACCAAGAACTGCTTTCTCAGAATCTAATATTCTGCAATTTTGTTCTTTCAATTCATTAATTTTTGAAGTGGTTCTGTTCACTTAAGGCATAAAAGAACCCAGAAAAGACTTGATGCTTTGCTTGTGTCGCACAGTGCTATGTAGTTGTAATTATTTTCTGCACAATTAAAACTCATTATCAATCCATCATTTTCTAAGCTAGTGGCACACTTTCAATAAGTATGTGTGTGTATGGGAATTCTAGTTCTCAATGCCCATGGCATAAGTTGAGTCTCAAATAATTCTCAAACTTTGGAGTTTTAGAGCATTGACACAAATTTAAGTATCTGGAGATTGTTTAAAACACACTTCAAGCTGTTATCATCGAGATAAAGAACAAACTCATCTGAGGCCAAACCTAAACTGGCTTTTGGAACAGTGCGTTGTTTGCTGGGTTGCACATGAATACCTTTCTGACTTCCAAAGTGGAAATTCAAAACTAATTTGTTAGTATAAGAGGTCAAAAGGCTTAAGGTAGAGCGCAATCTTACTCCTGCACCGGCTAGTGGCTGATTGCTGGACTTTAAAAAACGAATGTGACATCAATATTCAAAAATGTCTATCTGTATATTGATTTGATCATTGACATTGCCATGTACGAAAATACCAGCATACATTGACTAAAACCATGACGCCCGTATAGCAAGGGTGAGTAGCAGCAAGTTCTAACTTTTGATTCCAAAGGACATGCAAACATGACAAAAGACACGATGACAGAAGATGAATGTTAAGAGTCCATGACTGTCGAAGTTATTAGCATATAAGCCAACCTCATGGAAGTTTTTCAAGGCCAGAGCAAAGTTGCAAAATGACCCTCCCCAGTCTCTGCAACCGTTGCATTAGTTGGCACCTGAAAAGCAAGGTTGTGGTTGTGAATATCTTCCACACGTCTTCAAAAACATTACCTCCATATAAAATGGGTAATCTCTAACAAGAGATCCATTTGCAATTATGTATTTATAATTGCATAATAATCAGGTTTTCAAAGATTGATGCAAAGTAGCCAAAATGCAAAATTCAAAACATTAACAGTGAAATCAAGTTGCAGTAGGAAAGTAACAAAAATGGGACCTCTGGCCCTCTATTCAAAGTACCAATGGGCTTACATCATCTATGGCATTTAAATGATATCATCTATGGCATTTAAATGAAATTTCAATTATGGTATTCTTTACTAGCTCAGAAACACAGTCTGTACACTTCTGGTATTCTTTCCTAAAACTGTCCACCCTAAACTCTTTTGACAGTCTACACCTCATTTATCTACTATAGAGGTAGAAAGGCTGAGAGCAAATGTTATACCAACCAAAAACCCCAACACAGTATAGAATGAGTACTGCAAGCTAATTCGGGAAGCACAAATGAAAATAAGTTTGTGACTTTTGAAAACAGCTCTTAAGCACCTATTTATTGGAACTCTATGGTTCTTTGGATCGTAATAGCAATTGAATAAAGCACCAAAGCAGAGCTTACTTGATAACATGAAGCTAGGCAACAGCTACGACATATGCATTCCAAGCATCTTGTTGCTGAAATTTTGTAACCTCTTCATATTTTATGTCTCGCCCAACACCAAAACCTTCTGTTTTTCTGATTTCTCTGGTGTCTTGCATCTCGCGCAACCAAAAGTGGACAGATTGAAAACCTGCCTCTTCTAAGCAGTCCTTAATCTCAGGTAATGACCACCTGGGGTATGTAAGAAATTGTTATTAATTACATGATTCAGAAGTTACCAGGAACAATGATATAGTCTCAGTAGTCACAACGAAGAGTGCAAAATATTCCTTTTACATATAGAAGACCTTGTATAAAAGAACACAAAGCAACTTACAGCCTCCAGCTGTATGAAAATGCGTGTCGAAGTTTCTTCTGCTGCTTTTTGAGATGGAAATGGAGACTAATCCTTGTTTTGCGCTCAATGATATCAAATTCAGCTTGCTCCCAAAAATACTGCACAAGTCAATAATAACTTTATCATGTACTGTAAGGATGTCTTCGAAAGTAGAGAATATCTTTAAAGTAGTTATAAGAGATGATATAAACTGCTATGATATTTTCTAAATGTTGTGTCGCACCTTAATGTTAACATGCTTCGAACTAAAATTAGACTACTGCTTCGTATATAAAAATTCTCCCTTCTTGCTTCTTCAAGTAACCAATAATTCACCCAGCATAAATGGGAAGAACAAACAAACAAAAAAACAAAAATCTAATGTGTGCTGACGACAGGGTTGCTTGTGAAGCCATATTGTTTTCTTTTCTTTCCTCTTCCACTCACCCATGCTAAGCTTCTGATGCTACAAAAGTAATGAGGATTTGGAAAGAAATATTGTACCGTGAAATTGGCAAATTTCCTTTGAAGCCTTAGCTTGCACTCTGATGATGTACCACCATATAAATCCATTACAAATATTCCACCTTTCTTTGACAAGACATCAAGAACATGCTTGAAATACAAAACCAGTTCAGCACGTCGATGAAGACAGCAACAGCTGTAGTTAAAAGCACACACTATGTCTCTAGCAGGCAATGGATGGTTCCTCATGTACTTCTCATTATGTGGAGAAGAAGAACCCCCTTCAAGTTCACCACTCTCAGAAACATCTTTGTTTTCAGAGAGTGAAATGTTTCTTATCAGCTCCTGGGGCTCAAACTCAATTAGCTTGGCCTCAAGAGGTTGCAAGACATTCCCATGGAAGAGGGATATTCTGGAATACCCATCAGACCCTATCTTATTTATGTTGTTCTCCATGCACCATTCTAGCGCTTCAAGGTCCAAATCCAACCCTACAGCAGTCCTTCTAGAGTCTGTGCGGAGCCATTCTGCACTGTAAGACATAAAATAAGTGTCACGTCTTTAGATTGTGGTTGGAACAGCAATTACGAACAACCTAATGATTTCTTACTGACTTAAGAACTCAACCACGCTTGAACTTTAACCGAGTATATATATCAGACCCTGAGAATATAACAAAAAAACCAAACGGGTTGCATGACTACAGTCTCTTCTTATTCCTCAAACATAAGCTGAGTATAAAGTTACTTGCTACGGATTACAGTGAGCAGTACTGCAACGCATTCCTAACCTTATCTTCTTCCAATATGCAACTGCTTATTATATCACTTACCAAGATGTTGTTTTAGTAAACGAAGATAACTTTACAAAAAAAAAGTTCTTCCTAAACCCTCAACCAAATCCACCAAAATTGCAACAACAGAAACTGTTCACTACATAGTTTGAAGTTTCCTTTCAAATGTATGAATACAAAGAATAATGAAATACCTAAGAAGAGCAGTGCCACAAAAATCTTCTTGGAGATGGAGAGGTTGCCTCCCACCCACATACATCAAAAAGAACTTCTGCAAATAGCTTATGTCTCCTTTTGGCGACTGCAAATAACATAAATTTTAACCAAATTACATCACATATGTCCTTTCCAGAAAAACACATACAGTTATCCATTTGGGTGCTAGAGAAAGAACGGAAACATGAAACAAAATACAAATGTGTCAAGATTTTTAATTTCATTTGGTCACATTTTGAAGAAAACATATGCTCTGCTTAGTATGATTAGGTTTCTTTCTTTATTTCTTCCCAATTTCAATATCAAAATATTGGCATTCTTCCGTACGTGCTCAGAGCAGCCAAAGAATGATTGAAATGGCAGAGAATTGATCAAACCTGCACAGATTGTTGATAAAGAAGAAACTTTGAGGGCATATCTTTTGATGGGTATTTATCAGTTTCCTCTGTTTCCTCAATCTCTGCTTCGTCTTCGTCTTCTTCTTCATCTTCCTCTTTTTTTTCTACTTCTTCTTCTTCAGAAAGACTGAACTTGGAAGCAGCATGACTTTCAAAGCTGACACCTTCATCACCTTCTTCAGTGTAGTTAAAGGCAGCTCTGTGGGAGGTTCTGTGTTGGTGTCTTTGTTTCTTGTCTCGCTTTCCCATCTCTTTTCACTTTTCTACAGCCGGCGCCTCAACGACGCTTCAATTCATAATCAAGAGAACCTAGTCACCTACCCTTGGAAGTTGGACCGGGTCTTGACCTAAAGTATCAAAATAAGCTAAAGTTATTCTACTCAGAGCGACGCTAGTCATTTTTGAGTTAAATTTTAGCCAAAGTAGCTAAAAAGTCATTTTAACTAGTCACTTTAGAAATATGTCTGCATCAGTGCTCTCTATTCTGGCTAGTTTTGAATTTATATTATTTTTTAAATGAATAATAAATAGTTTAAATGTATGGGAAATTTTTAAGAACGGTACATGAACTTAAGGCCACTCCGAATTAAGGTGGTCAACTTTTATATAACCCAACATAAGTACATGGACTATGAAACCCGACACACTTTGTGTACATGCTGTTATCTCCTCTGTTACGAAGGGTGCCACCTGTCATATTTAAAAGGGCAATTTGGTCTCTTCAAGTTTGATTGAAAAAAAAAAAAAAAAAAAACTGGTATGTAACACCAGCAATTGCTATGGACATTACACCCAATTCTCTCTCTCCTCACCATCTTCCTTCAGTACATCCCAGCACGAAATCAAGAATTGGGGTGGCTTTGGATTTGGCGGTGGTGGTGGCTTCGGGTTTGGTGGTGGCGGTGGTGGTGGCGGTGGCTTCCGACTCAGCCTCACAAGCTTTCCCGCAAAACCAAATCAAACCCAACTGTGGATTTTGTTATCAATGGCCTCAATTGAACAATGCAACCGCCAGTCTTAGTCAAAACCCGTCGAGCACGGCGTCGGAGAACCAAAAGCGTGAGATTTGCCCCAATTTCATATTCGTATCCAAACCCAACTCGTCACCGATCTCGTCCACTCCACACTCCAAACCCACCCTAACAAGTAACAACCACCATCTCTTACCAATTTTTGTTGTTGAACCAATGGGAAACAGAAACTCCACACTTCTCCACTCTAATATCAAACTGCCGAAATATACCCTCAACCAATCCTGCCGTTATTTTTGAACCGCAACAACTCCATATACCCTTCAATCCACATAAACCATTCCAACAATCTCACTCATTCAGTCACTCAAATCCAATACACAAAACCGACATCAACCCTCAACCCATATTTTCTAATCAAAATACCAAACCATCACTAACCAATTAGACTAAAAATACAATCCCAATTGGCCTTTGAGCCTAGAAAAGAAATTTCTCCGGCGTCCTGTCGAATATTTGCATAGCCGGCCTCACTGGTGCATATCCTCCGCCTTCAATTGATGCCGGTGACGTGCCCTGAAACCTACTGGAACCTAGCCATGCATTGTCGTCACGGACACCATATCGCTACGACACCCAACTCGTCTCGATCTCGTTAGGAGGTAGATGGGTTTTTGGTTCAATCCAATTTTGAAGATGGGTTTTGGTTTGTGTTGGCATCAGAAAAAGAGAGAGAGAGAAGATATAGGTTTTTGGTTTGCGTTGGCATCACAGAGAGAGAGAGAGAGAGAGAGAGGATATGGGTATTGGTTTGTGTTGGCATCAGAAAGAGAGAGACAGAGATAGGATATGGGTTTTGGTTTGTGTTGGCATCAGAGAGAGAGAGGATATGAGTTTTGGTTTGCATTGGCATCACAGAGAGAGAGAGAGAGGGAGAGACGAAAGTACTAAATTACCCCTTGAAAAATAAATAATGGCATGAGGGTTAACGGTGTTAGTGACGGTATGTACACAAAGTGTGTTGGGTTTCATAGTCCATGTACTTATGTTGGGTTATATAAAAGTTGCCATCTTAATTCGGAGTGGCCTTAAGTTCATGTACCGTTCTTAAAAATTTCCCTAAATGTATTTATAAATTACATAAAATAGCTTAAAAGAAATGTTTTAAATTATAGAGAGCCTCATCTCGCTTTCTATATTTAGGAGCGAGATAGCTAAAAGTTATAATGGAGAGCCACTTAGGAGTCTGGTGCAGTTGCTAAAATAGATAAAAAGCTAAACATGCTCTCCAAAATAGCTTAGGAGCCAAAATAGAGAGTCTGCTAAAGATGCTCTCACCCCGGTAATATATTTTTATTCTCACTTACCTGATTTAAAGTTAAATGAATTAATGAATTACATTCATGCCATCAATCTGTCTCCCTCCTCCCTCTGATCTCTCTTTCATCTCTCTCTCTCTCTCTCTCTCTCTCTCTCTCTCTCTATCCCCCCCTCCCCGGCTCCAAAAATCGGCTCCTCCTACGGTGCTGATCTGTTAGGATCCATTTGTCTTATGGGCCAAACTCTTACATGTTTTATGGCCCATATTGTATAGTGGGCTGATTAGACTTTATGACCATCTTATATAGCTACTAAGATGTATTGGAAGACTATCATTGAAGAAAATTGAAGTTTTCATTTACTTTGTTTCTCTTTGTTTTCCTTTCCTTCATTTTGCAACTGATGTCGTTCCACGGTTACGATCTGGGGGATCATAACAATTGGTATAAGAGCCCGCAATTGGGCCTATTTCCAACGGGTTACGGCTGTGGGATATCCGGCGAGTATTACTGTGCTCCGTCTTATATTCTTCAAGGCAACTCTTATACCCAAGCTCATAGAGTGACCAACTTCACATAACCAAATCCTTACCCACCACCGTAACAGAACCCTTTTGCAACCATCATCAATGGCCACTTACTCGCTCATCAATTTCCATCAGTCCCTACTTACCAGTCACCTCATTCCAACCCAAATCCCTGGATCTATCCTCTGATTTCACAAAGCCATCCCTATGAACCATTAGTTACCAGTGTTCATTCTCAGTTCAACTCCACCAAAACCATGACTACACCACCTATTTACCATTTTGCTCCTTCCCCTCCTGCTTGTGAGCAACCACATACAATTTCATATCCAAATCCATTCAGTCCCATACCCGAGTACGGCCCTTCACGACTTTCTCTTCAAACTGACCGAATACATAATTGGGAGGTCCCAATTGTTGATTCTGGTGGCTACTCTTTCACACCAGAGCCTATGGTCAAGCTTAAGGGGACTGAGAAACCACATTCACCACCACAAGGTTCCGGCGAATTGCAAGTTCACAAACATCACACAGATGCTAAATTGTGTGAGATGCAAGAATCGCTGAAGAGTTCGATGGATACCTTCATATCTGAATTCATGGAGGAGCTACGATTGTTAAGGCATTCGTTGTAATCTCTGGCAAGCCAAGTTGATAACCCACTAAAGTTTGGCTCTCTGCCGTCGTCGTCAACACCCGAATTGATTCAGCTGCAACTGAGGCTTCTTCATCACTTATTCCTGCTGATAATGGTATTAATCATAAAACCCATGTGGATGGTGGCTTGAATTTGTCTTACACTGATGTGATATTGGGATTTAATGATAATACTAGTACGGATCATGTTGTGGGTTTTGTGTTTGGTATTGATGAGAATTTAGAAAATGGGGAGGGAGAGAGTTCTATTAAGAGGGGTAATGTGAATGGTGGAGATGGTAAAGAGCTCAATCAACTTGCAGGTGTTAGTGTTAAGCAAGATGATCAGGGACTGCGTTTGTGTGGGAAAAGAAAAGAATACTATGCTCTTTACCTGTTTGATAAAGTGCCACAATCAGATGGCTTGTGTAATGCAGGAAGGACCATTGTTGCTCCTATGAGCAGTCAAGACAAAGGTGGGGGACTTGCTACTTATCGTGAAATTGTTGATGCTTCTCTCACATCAACTAAACTTTCTTCTTCTATTCCTGTTCTCATGGAAACTGGTGGAGGAGAGAGGAATGTAGTCATGGCAGATGATAGGGAGTCATCCAAAATGGATAGTTTGGAGCAGGGAACTAAACCATCTTCTGATTGTTTAGTGGGAAATGCTGAACTATATATGGCTTCTTGATTGTGTGAGCAATGTTGCAGCTGGTCAGAGTATATCTACTACATTTAAGAAATTCTCACCACAACATTATGCTTCTTTGGCGCAAGCAGCATGTTCATTTTTGAGAGAGCATCGGAAATCAACAAATGAACTCTTAGTTTTAGTTGGTGGGACTCAACTTTCTTTGGTGGAATTTGCAAAGCAAACTAAGGTTTTGAAACATCTATCCAGTCTTGAAGCTATTCTGCCTATTCCAACTAAATCTGGTAATAGCATGAAAAATTTACCTTTTCACTAATAATTGCCTTGATTGAATTATGGAGTTATGGATATGTTGAGAAAAATACGAGATGGTTCACCAAGATATCAGTGACTAGTATTAATAGTGGGTGCTTGGATCTGCACCATGATCAGGGAGATGTTGCTCATTGTAGAATTGTCAATGCTACTCATGTCAGCATAGAAGCTTACTTTCAATTGCCAAACAAGAAAATAGTTACTGACAAATTGGACTGCAAGCCTTTTCTGATTTCTAAATACCTTAATTCAGAGGACAAAGTGTTTATATTTGATCTCCAGCAGAGGACTGTTCTTGGTGAGTCTCAAATCCTTTCATCAAGTATGTTGTTGGGTCTAATGACATGAAAGTATTGTCTTGCTCAGCAAACATGCCATAATCATTGCTAGCAAGAGGCTTGTGCATTAGTGCACTCTTCATGAGACAGTCCGCGTAAAGAATGATGTTTAGGATGACAATGGTGTTTTCATTTATTCAACCATGGATCATATTAAATACTGTCTACCTAATGATGATAGTGGAATAATCAGAACGCTTGAAGTTACTGTCTACATTACGAAAGTTTCTACAAATACTATCCTTTGCTTGGATCGGGATGGGAAAAATATGGCCATAGTTATTGATGCGACAGAATACATCTTCGAGTTATCCCTTTTGAAGAAGAAATATGACAATGTTATGAGCATGATAAGAAACTCACAGCTCTGTGGGCAGGCGATGATAGCTTATATGCAACAAAAGGGATTCCCCAAAGTTGCTCTCCATTTTGTGAAAGATGAAAAAACTCGATTCAATCTGGCATTAGAGAGTGGAAATGTTCAAATTGCTGTTGAATCTGCTACAGAAATTGATAAACAAGATTACTGGTATAGGTTAGGAGTGGAGGCTCTTCGACAAGGCAATGCTGGTATTGTAACTACTTTGAATGCCTTGTTGAATGGTAATACTCTTTGCTTACCTCTTGAGAATAAATTGGAGAAAGTGAGTTTGCTTCTTACTGATAAGTTGAAGAAAATGGACAAAATTGTGAAAATGATGTTTGATAACAAATATCTGATTACTACAATTGAACAAGCACTTTGTGCATATCATGTGAACTCTGAGGAATTTTATCAGCAGCTCAAACTCCCTTATCATGCTGTGTCCATCATTTCTGGTGCTTTAAATGATGCGATATCAACAAATTTATTACACAAAATTTTGCATTCACTATGTGTGGTGTGTATTCTTTGATGGGACAGTGTGTGCAGATTCTTTGTCAAGTATGTTAGGTGTCTGTGCCAAAGGATGTGGCGAGTTTGATGTTAAGGAGCATAGTGATGGGTTTGGTGATAAGGAAAATGTTGTCAAACAAGCTGGTTTCAATGAGAATTTGAACATTTTCCTATTAAGTCATTTAAGTGGAGGCACTGTTGTCTGTTCTGATATGCATGATTGGGAAGTTAGCCTTGGATTGGATGTCAACAGCGGCAAGCCAATGATTACAAGTATGCCTATTGAAGGTGAAGCCAATATGTCTCAGTCCAAGATCAAGATGTTTAAAAACCAATCCGTAGAAGTAAGTCTTGTGGCAAATCCTATAGCTACAGAAAAAATCAATTGTTCAAGTCTGGACACACTTGCCAATTCAAATAGCTCTGATTTTGCAAGGTACGTGCTTGAAATTTACAAATATTTAGAAATGGGCGTCCAAAACTTTGAGGACTATCAGGATGGTGCCATAATTAAGACATCGGAAAGGGACTTGCTTGGTGACATAATTAAGACATTATTATATGTGATAAGTGAGATCATTCATATGGCTCTTGATAATTTGGATAGTTTCTCTACTTATTGGCCACCTAGCAGATATGATATAGATACAAGTACAAGTACGGAGCTGTCAAATGAGAACTGCAATGACTCTCTAGAAGATATTTGTGGTATTGCTAGACTTGTTCTTGGTTTGGAGAGTTCTGTTGGTACAATGTACAGAGCTGGGGCGCATGATGTTATTTTCAAGATAAAAGATGTTATGGTATCATGGTTTCCGTATATGAATAGACTGGTTCAAGGCTCCTTTCATCATCTTCTACAATGGGGTATCACATTGTTCATCTTCTACCTTGTGTTTGTCTCTACAATCTCTATTTATGGTTGCTTCTTGTATAACAAGCTGGGGGCTGCTTTTGACAACACGATAGCTTTCCAGCTGGTCAGCATTGTTGATTATTGGAACTTCTCTCACTACTTCTGCAGAGAGTTTACACGACATGAGGACATGCCTTAAGTTAAGGGGGCGGGATTGTTAGGATCCGTTTGTCTTATAGGCCAAACTCATACATGTTTTATGGCCCATATTGTATTGTGGGCTTATTAGACTTTATGACCATCTTATATAGCTACTGAGATGTACTGGAAGACTATCATTGAAGAATATTAAAGTTTTCATTTGCTTAGTTTCTCTTTAATTTCCTTTCCTTTCTTTTGCAACCGATGTCGTTCCACGATTACGATCCTGAAGGCTCTGCTGACCTGGTGAAAGCCGGTTTCAGAATGGCGACAGTGGGGCTGAGCGAGGCAGCAGCTGTCGTATGTTGACTTCACCGATCTGTCCAATAACTCATTGGATGTGTTCGTATTTGCCAGCCACGACTCATTGGATGTTGTTGATGGACTTGGCGGCGGAGAGTGACAGGACCGAGTCGCGACCTGATCTGGAGAAGATCCAAACTGCGTCATAAGGTAGAGATGGTTGTGCTTGCAAAAGAGGACGGAGGTGAAGCTCCAGGACTTGCCTGTGGTTCTTAGGGCTTGTTGTGTGCTACACAATATATGCGAGCTGAGGAATGAGGAAATTGATCCCGAACTGAGTTTTGAGTATATTCTAGGTGGGTTTGCTCTGATTCGGTGCCCAGAGCATTTTCTTGGTGCCCAAATCACTTTTTTTATATTTTTTATATTTGGTAGATGGGGGCTGAAGGCCCCATAAAAAAAGAAAAAAGAAAAGAAAAAAAAAAGTAAGTTTTATTGCCAGGGGGGGTGGAATAGAGATTTATTAAAGATCTATTGGGGGCAATAAATGTTTTAAATTGATGTAATCTCCTCGTTTTTTCTTAATCAAACTTTTATTCGTCTAATTTTAAGGAGATTAGTTTTTATTCCAGCGACCGAAAGGTTTATTGGGAGGCAATAAACCTCTCCAACCCCCTATGAGATCTTCGACAACTTTTTTGGGGACCTTGGTGAGATTTTATAAACTTTTATTGTCCCCACATGTCTATTGGGGGGGGGGGGGGGGAATAGAGGTTTAATGGGGGCAATAAACCTTTCCGGCAATCTATGAGATCTCCGACGACCTCTTTGGAGACCTCTGGCGAGGTTTTCAGAGAAGTCCGGTGGGCGGCGGCCGGTGACTTGAATCCAGCAACCGGTGATCGGACTCCGGCGAAGTTTCCTATGGCTTCTCTCTCTTCCCTTCCACTCTCACTCTCTCCCTCTCTCTCTATGTAACAAAGGGATTAGGGTAAAATAGTCTTTAAAAAAAAAAAAACTTAATTGGATATCTCTCTCTCTCTCTATCTATGTAACAAAGGGATCGATGAGGGTAAAATAATCTAAAAAAAAACAAAACTTAATTTGATATTAGGGAAGACTTTATTAGAGTTTTTATGGGTAAGGAGGAATAAAAAATTAATTAATTGAGTAAGTGGGATAAATGACCCTAGAATTAGGGTAAGTGGACAAAAATCTTTTTTTTTTTTTTCGACAATAAAAATTTCATATCAATTCCATTCATGTAATCTATATATCTCGGCTATTAGTGTCAAAGGCTTCACCAAAATACCGGAGTGGTAGCTCACTCAGCCACCATTTTTTGTACCCAAAATAAAATTAAAAAAAAGGAAATTCGTCCAAACAGTGTCTGAACTTTTCCAGACTATTAATTTTCATACCTATACTTTGAAAAATTTCATAATGGTAGATGAAGTTTTGGCCCCGATCCAATTTTCGTATCTAGCAACAGTAAAGTCGTCAACGGCGTTAAATTTTGAGGGGTAAATCTGGAACTTCAGTATTCATCCTCCTATCTCTCTGCAACTTCACGCTTTGTACTCTCTTCTGGTTTCCTTCTCCACACCACCCTCGCATTTGGACCAAATTCTTATCCTATAGTCTCCCCATCCTCAAAATCTCAGCCATGAATTCTCTCAACCCACCTTGTATCATTAAACACTGCTAATGCTTCTCCAAATATCCTGTTATGAGAATAACAATTGATTATAGTTGTCCACGAGATTAAATCCCTCATGGGCATTTGATTAAACAACAAATCTGCAGACTCCACATTACCAAGTCTCACATAGCCGTCGATCATAGTATTCCAAGTAGCTGTACACCTTTCTATCATCTCATCAAACAATGTCCTCGCCGAAATCATATTCCTTACACGGCGACACGAGTATGAGAAGAAACAATTGTAGTCCACGCAAAACCATCTCTCTCAGGCATTTGATCGAACACCTTCTGGGCTTCACCAATTCGTCCCAGCTTCTGGTCCTGTAGTCTGAACAAACTTATGTGAACCAAACCCACTAAAATGGACGGAAATCCCAAATCAGATCAACAAAGAAAAGTGAACTGATGATGCCCATTTCACAAAGTAGGGTTCTTGGACTACTTGGATTTTCTGCCTGGAATTAAAGGGCTTGAGCGAGACGAAGGCGTGCCTATGGATTTGAATGTTGCTTCGGCGTCGGAGGAGGAGTTGTCGGCGGCGACGGTGGCGATTCTGGCGGCAGAGACGAAGCGACTCTCGTCGAGGCCGGCACTCCAGCCGACCAGAAAATCAGAGATTATTCTCGTCGAGGCTTTCTCTCCAGCCGCTCCAGATCGGAGATCTTTCTCGTCGAGGCCGGCGCTCAGAAACTTGCCGCCTTGTCGGTGAACTGAAGAAGAAGGCATGATTTGCCAACTCCTGCAAAAACAAATCATAATCGAAATTGAAATCGAAATCATAGAAAGGGTTGAATCAAATTCGGGGGCGTAGAGACACCTCCGTGGGCGGGCGCATCTGGAGAGGGTTGTGGCCGGGTTTGGGTTCACCGGTGGCGCAAGGCACAAAGTCGAGAGAGAGAGAGCGTTTTGTCCTTGGTTCGATGCAGCAGCAATTCGAAGAAGAAGAAGAAGAAAGAAAGACATGGCAATTGCAAATCGCGAGTAAGGCTGCATAGTTCGAGTCGAGCCATGGCCAGCTCTTTTTTTCTTTTTTTTTGTCGATAATACCTGAAGTTCCAGATTTACCCCTCAAAATTTAACGCCGATGACGACTTTACTGTTGCTAGATACGGAAATTGGGTCGGGGCCAAAACTTCAAGTACCATTATTAAATTTTTCAAAGTATAGGTATGAAAATTAATAGTCTGGAAAAGTTCAGACACTGTTTGTATGAATTTCCCTAAAAAAAAAGAAGCTTCACCAAAGTATGATTTGACTAATATACCATTGCCAAAATGAAATAAAACTCAAAGAATTATTAAATTTAAATGGTCTTATTGAAAATAGGTAAAGTATACAGTTATCCATGATCATTGAAAAAATTGAACATATTTCGTTTACTAAGGTTTGTAACTAGGGCTGTAAATAGGCTCGATACAGCTCGTGTTCGACTCGTATTCGGTTCGATTTTAGCTCGTTTGGCTCGTGCTCGTACGATAAATGAACTGAGTGTGAGCTCAATATTAAGCTCGACAAAAAAACAAGCCCAGCTTGAACAAGGATATATTCGGCTCGTCTAGCTCGTGAGTAGCTTGTATTTTCCATGAGTAGCTCGAGCTTGTTAAAGTTAGGCTCGTTTGTTAAAGCTCGACTAATGAAAATTTATGCTATAAAAAAAAAATATAATTTTTCTAATCTCAATTCTTTAATTCTTTTTATTACATTCCTTTTCAATTGAAAGAGAATCTGAAAATTTAAGTAAAATATATTACAATAAATAACAATATTTGTGCAACAATTAAATCAAACCCTAGCAACTACTCTAAAAAGAAAAGAATTGAGATTGGGAGCCATAAGTTTTTCACTTTTCAAAGTCAAAACGCATAGAAGGATTCTTAGAATTTTGATACTGAAGCTGTTTTTGTCATGGAGCCACAACCAGGTAATCTACTCGATTCTTTCTTAAGTACCTTTATTTATTGATCGTAGGTCATTTCAATAGTTTTGTATATGTATTAATTGATTTTACATGTTCACGTACAGAGAGTCAAATTGCACTTGTAATTGAGCAAAAGTGATGTCGTACGAATTGATTTGGTATCTGATGATGCTGATGGAAACAACACCCAAGTTGTAGGAGATTTGAAAGACCCAAAAGATGAAGGAGATGAAGGACCCCAAAGCTGAAGGAGATGAAAAAAGGAAAATGCATCTGCACGTAAAAAAAGAAAATCTAAAGTTTGGAATGATTTTACAGTTGTCAAGGTGAAGGGTGTTGATAAAGCCGAGTGTAATAATCATTGCAAATTCAAACTTTCTATGACTTCTGGTACGACCAAGGATTAAAATATCTGTATCTACATATTTATCGAAACTTTTTTTTTTTTTGAGAGAAGGACGTCAAGCTTTTATTGATGAGGTTAATTCATACAATGGGTAGCAACATAGTTGCTAAGACTAGAGGGAATATGACCACTCCAAGAAACATCAAAACTAGAACTAAGAGCCAATTTAGCCAACATATGAGCAGCAAAATTAGACTCTCTATACACATGAGTAAAATATGACCCAGGTAAAGAAGCATGAAGAAAGATGACATCCTCCACAATACCTCCATATCCTGAAGCATCCTCCTCCTCAAACATAATATCCCTCACCAATTTTTGACAATCAGACTCAAAGATAATAGGAGCAAGGCTATTACTCACAGCAAGTTGACAAGCCCTTCTAGCAGCTAGAGCTTCCACCAAAGCCGGAGACAAAACCCTACCAACTTTGCAGCAACAACCACCCACAATCAACCCATCAGAGTCCCTCACTATCACCCCAATGCCGCCAGAACATGAATTCTTATCAAAAGCACCATCCATATTAGCTTTCAACCAACCGACTGGAGGAGGAGACCAAGGTTTAGTCACCCTGCTCCCAACCCGTCTCTGACTTAATCCAACTGATTTGAAAAGTACCTGTTGGGAATAAATGCCATGCCTCACTTGCTCAGGAGAAGACCATTTATCTTGCCAAACCCTCTTATTCCTTTCTTTCCAAATAGACCAAATCCCCCATAATAGAAGAGAAAAAAGATCTTCAGAAAGAGACTCTGAACATACCTGCAACCAATCCAAGCACGAAGCTTCCGAATGGTTAGCAAAAATGCCTCCCAGCCCAGGGCACCGGCAAAGAATACTTTTAACAAAGGGGCAATCTCGACTAACATGCTCAACAGACTCATCCGCATTGTTACATAAAGCGCAACCACCCTCAATATAAACATGCCGTTGACGAAGCTGGGAAATAGTAGGTAGAATAGAAGAACAAAATCTCCAAGTATGCACTTTAACCTTACCCGAAACTTTAGCAGCCCATAACCGTTTCCATAGCAAGGTACCAGAAACTTTGAAAAATGAAGATATCGGAAATATCGGGGATATAAGAGAAAATATATCGTTTTGAAAGAATCAATTTATTGGAATTACATATAAATACATATGAATGTCAACTTTATTTACATCCAAAAAGAGACTCTAGGTGGTTAAAAAGTCGCTTGCTGGTCTACGAAAATGTCAACTTTATATAGTGCGAATTGTAGTGATGAACATGATAGTTATAGATCTCCTTAGAACTACCGACTGTTTCCTCTATAAGGAGATAATAATGATGAATCCAATTGGATGACTGATCATGTACTTCTCCATATTGACTATACCCATAAGCGTCATAGCCAAATTGATTGTTGCCTTCATGAGATTCATTTAATGTCTCACTGTGCTCTGTGCCTAAACTGATAGAGTCAAAACTTAAAGCAATTGAAGAAACATCAGATGGCTACTTTAATCATCAGTTGCACCTCTAGTCCTCCTCCAATATCGGGTTTTCTCTTGAGCACCATGATCAGCTGTTCTAGCTCTGTGGTCTTCATCTTGGGTGGTATGATCAAAATTACCATCACAGGTAAATTGGTTTAATCCTCCACCCACAGAATATTGTCCATATTGAATAATTGAACCTTTATTTTCTTTCTATTGTTCAACTATAGAGTACAGACTACATAGAGTCACAGACTAAACAGTACCAAATGATTCATATAATTGCACCACATTTTTTTACTCTTTTGCGGATCATAACACAATAGTTTGTTCTCTTTGTCTGAAACTTTAATATAATTGAGGCCAATCCCATATAATTGAGAAAGATGAAGTGAATGAATTACTTTTTGAAATTGCTTCATCATGAATTCTCCTTGTCCAGATTTGTCTTCAGGGAATTTCTCCTCACTCGGATTTCCCTCGAAGGAAATACTCTTCACCCAAATTCGCTTTGAGGAGATTTCTCCTCACCCATATAACCATATTCGCTTTGAGGAGATCTTTCCTCACACAGATTTGTATTTAGAGAATTACTTCTCACACAGAATCACCTTGAGGGTATTTCTCCTCACCTGGATTTTCCTTGAGAGGATTTCTCCTCACCCAGATTTCCCTTAAGGAGATCTCTCTTTACACAGATTTGCATTTAGAGAATTACTGGGTTTTTTTTTTTTTTTTTCATCAGATTTTACAGATATTTCTTTACTTTATCGGGGATATATCCTAAATATCTAACATATCGGAGATATTTGACGATGTCGGAGAAATTTTGAGGGAAATTGTAGAAGATAAGATATTAACCTGTTAAGATATATCGGTCTGTCGAAAAAGGGAGATATCAGAGAATATATCAGAAATATCGCAGATATTTCAATCCCTGGCTTTGACCGAGATTCAAAAAATTATTTTGAATATTCGTGGAAGTGTGAAATACTTCAAAATGTCTCCATCACGACTTCATAAGTTTGTGGCATGGAGATTGTTAAACAGCTGCAGTTGCCAACATCAAAGCGTTTAATTCTTGATGTGCCGACACGTTGGAATTCCACATATGCAATGTTAGAAGCTGCTTTGGTATTCAAGGAGGTTTTTCCAAGATATCAAGAATGTGATCCATACTACCAGTGGCTACTAAGTGTAGATAATTGGAAGAAAGCTGAAAAGGTAGGTCAATTTTTGGAAGTTTTCAATGAAGCTACAAATATCTTTTATGGTAGTGATTATCCAACTGCTAATTTAATTCTTCCTGAAGATCAAGCAAATTTTAAATGATGCATCTATGGATGATTGTGATTACATGCGTGAGATGTCTTTGAAAATGAGTGCAAAATTTGACAAATATTGGGGAGATTGCAGCATGTTAACTGCTATTGCAGTAGTTTTAGATCCTCGATATAAGATGAAGTTCATTGAATTTTGCTTTCCAAAAATTTATTTGGGTTATGAAGCTGAGTGACACATCAAGGCTAGCTATGAGGGAATCTCTATATCAGCTTTTTGAAGAACATGTTGTTGTTTATCGAGGATCTAAAGACGGATAAGTTTGCAATTCTAGTGTTGTTGCCGTTACTGATAAGAAATTTATCACTAAAAGTATAGTCGAATTTAATCTTTGGTCTCAACAAATGGATACAATTGAACCTCTCAAATCTTACCTGGATGTATATTTGGAAGAAGGTCGTTATACTAATGAATTTGTTGTGGAATTCAATATCTTGAATTGGTGGAAGACAAGTACTGCTAAGTTTCTAGTTCTATCAAAGATGGCGGTGATATATTATCCATTCCCATTAGTAGAGTTGATTATGAATTTGCTTTTAGTGTTGGAGGTAGAGTTCTTGATCAATATCGGAGTTCCTTGAGGCCAGATATAGTTGAAGCCTTGATTTATATCTAAGATTGGTTATGTTGTGAGTATGGAGTTTCAACGTCAGTAATTTTTTTTTCGTTCTTACTGTAAGTCTTTTTATGTACATAACTTATTGCAAGATTGTTTTTCCACTAATCTCGTCTCTTTTATTCTTTTTTATAATATAGAGTGATGAGGATTCAATGGAAGAAATCTGCTTGTAATAAAGGTATACGTACGAACAATCTTCTTATTTTCATAAAATCATACTGAACAATCTTATTTTTTTTTTTATCAAATAAGAACTTCATTAATAAAACGAAGATTACAATGAGAATGGGAGATAAAAGCTTCAACCGAAACTTTTCTCACTTTAGACGTCAAAATGGACGTCTATACTGACGCACTGTTGAAGCCAAACTAAGCCCCGACTCCAAACATACTAAAAAACTTAACTAAAAAATACTAAACTGGCACTAGACAAAGTGGCAGAAACAACAAAACGTGTTGGAGCAGACTCAGCTAAGAACACCAACTCCCACCCAGAATCCACCTGGCCAGCAATTGATCGACCAAGCCAACACTCGTCGTTGCTTCGAACCCGATCAAAGGGATTTCTGGACAGTCAGACCTAGGACTAAAGAAAATCCAACACCGTCATCCCACCACTACTCCAAAGCGCCATCACTTTCAACCCAACTCCTGACAAGAGAGACCTCCTAGAAAGTCATTAATGCTCGTCTATGCCACAGGCAGACTTTGTGCTGACTCTAAACTAGGCAGGAACGATCCTCAGGAAGGCCAAAGTGATGATTGGTTCTGCCACATCTTGCAGTGCCTTATTACCCACAAAACGAAACAAAAAATAAAGCTAAGCCCTAAAACACTAATAACCGCGGCCCACCAACAAGGGCCCAACGACACAAACCCGACCCACGCCCAATCCACCGCCCAGAATTCCGGTGCTTCGTTGACCCCTAACGCCGCCGCCCGTATCTCCCCACCATTGCGCCTCACCTGCATTCACCATTGCGCCTCACCTGCATTCACCATTGCGCCTCACCCTTGCCACCCTGCCAGAATCGCCGGATCTCTGCCTTCAACACCCCATCCCCGACGCAGCATGGGTGAACAACGCCTCGACCAATCAGGCTCTCTTCCAGATCAGATCCAAAAGACCCAACCCAGATCGAGTCAGCCCGATCTGAACCTTGCTGCGCCGCCACGACCACATTACCACCACGGTGAACCTGCGACCCCAACCCACTCTGTCGACCATGACTGCGAGAGACCAACCAAACCTGACCTCCGTGACCTTTCTCTTCCTCACCTCACAGACTACCACGATCTCCCCGATCCGAACAAGGATGTTGAATAAGGAAACCCGCCTCACCAGACCCACAAGGGATCGACAAAGGCCCGTCCGACGACGGCGAAAGGCCCGCCGCCGGACAGGGAAGGCAACCTCAACTTTTCTCTCAGACCTCTCTAGGGTTTTGGTGCTGGTATATCAGATAGGAAGAGAAGTTGATAAACGTCTGAACAATCTTATTTGAAGTTATTAAATAAGATTCTGGTATTTGATAAACCTCAATCTTATTTGGTGCTGGTATATATATATATATATAGGGGGCAGATCCGTGGCCACCTAAATTATAGTTAAGATTATACTCTGATTCTAGACCATTAGATCATATAACAACTAATGGTTCAGATTAAATAATATTTTTTATCCGTTTTTTTTTTAATAAATGCATATTCTAAAATACAAAAGTAGATGATTATACTTTTTCCTTTTTTCTCACTCCTTCATTTACTGCAGGAAAAACCCAATTCGGAATACCAAATCAAATTAGAGTAAATTTTTCATGTAACATAGAGTAAATTTTGTTTAGAGGTTGAGAAAAAAAAAATTCTTCGTTTGTTGATTCTACTCCTTAGGTGAGTTGCATATCAATCAAAATGCAAAAAAAAAAAAAAAAAAAAAAAAAAAAAAAAAAAAAATCAATTTTATTTTCGCAATTAATTATTTTTCCTGCAACAAATGAATTTAGAGAATAAGAGAAACAAGAAAGTAATTTGAGGAAATGGATCCTGTAACTATTGAGCATTTTTTAAGTTGTCTGTAATAATGAATTTGAAGGAGAATAGGAAAGAAATTAATGGCTGGTTATTTGATTAGATATTTAATAGAATATATTATTTAAAAAATAAATAACACATTTTGTTTAATCTGAACCATTAGTTGTTATATGATCTAATGGTCTAGAATCAGAGTATAATCTTAACTATAATTTAGGTGGCCACAGATCCGCCCCCATATATATATATATATATATATATGTTGTAAATATTTGTGGATAATCATGTAAATAGATGTTGAGTAATAGGTGCCTATCCCTATAGATTAGTGATTGATAGGTTGTAATTGTAGGAGTGATTGGATTGTAATTAAGCATTACCCTTTTGTGTACACCATGTAGTCCTATATAAGGCTCTTCATGGTGAGATGAATAATACACACATTCTATTCTCTACGTCTATACTCTCTCTCTCTCAAATTCGTTTACTATAGTTTTACAACACGTTATCAGCACGATACTCTAACCCAAGCCCTAGCCAGGAAAAACCCCCCCCCCTGCTGCAGCCTGTTTTCACGCCCTGAAACCTCTTGATCGGGACCTCAGATCAAAATCTTTCCTTCATCAAAGTTGTTCATCTCTGCCTCTTCTATCTGACCTCCAAATTTCAGCCCTATTGGAGTCGTTTTGAGACCTGTACACCATTCAAAGTGGGAGCTGTTCAGAAGAGGCGAATAGCTCTTAGATTGGCTGAGAAGACAACCTTCTCAGTTCTGCACACATAAGCTGAAGATTCATCCGTCCTTCATCAAGTAATGTATTTCAGCCCTATTGAAGTCGTTTTGAGACCTGTACACCATTCAAAGTGGGAGCTGTTCAGAAGAGGCGAATAGCTCTTGGATTGGCTGAGAAGACAACCTTCTCAGTTCTGCACACATAAGCTGAAGATTCATCCGTCCTTCATCAAGTAATGTTTTCCAAAACCTAATTTTATATTCATGCTTCATGCTTATTGAGCCTATTGATTGAACATGAAAAATCCTCCATGATGCATGAACCCTAAATTCTGATTGTTTTATTTGGAATATATATATCTGTTCATGTTTTGGATTGTTTGATTGGAAAAGAAAAAAATCCACTAGCACCAATTCACAACTAGAGAGCATCAATCAATCTTTCAAAAATAAAGTATGCTATTTCTAGGATTCGAACCCAGCCATAGTGTGTACCAACCCAACATGTTGTCCACTGTGCCATTATGGCCAATTGGTAATTATCACCACCATTTAATATTAATACTGCCAGAAGCATATTCAACTCCATTTAATTGGTGATTGATCAATTGATTCAATTCATGTTTTGGTTTTGATTGATATTCATCCAAAATAATTACCATAATAGTTTCACAATGTAATCATTTTAATATTGTATGTTATGCAATATGGATTATGCCATTATAATTCCTTATGCTAGAAGCATTATGGGCTAAATTATTACGCTATTATTACATTAACATTATGCCAGAAGCATTTGCCCAAAATTATTACCTATACAAAATGCCAGAAGCATTAATGGGATTTGAACCCATTTCCTTAGGTACATAACCGCTGCATAAATTTATTTACGTTATGATTTAATAAAATATATTGAATTTGGTTATGTTATAATTGTGAATATTAAATGTGGCTGAGTCAGAAGCTCAAATCAAGCCCAAAAGTCACAACAACAAACCCGAGCCAGAAGCTCAGGCCCAAGCTACAAGGCCAGAACAGAAGTTCGCCACGTGTTGCCATAACAAAGGTTATGAATCTTCTCAAAGTAGGCTCATCCAGTTGGATGCGATGTCTAGGTAAGGTTCAGATGAGGCTGTGTACTTAAGAGAGCCTCGCTCCACCTAAACCTCATCTTTACTTACCTGGTCGTATTCAATTGGAGTTACCGAAAGGGTTGAGTAATAATTTTTCATTCCTTGGCAGACCAGCCTGAGCCCAGCAGGCCCACTCTCCCTCCGTGGGACCAAGCAGCCCAACAGGTCTCACACACCATTTGACTTACGCATGAAAGCCCGGGTCACAAGCCCGCAGACTAAGCCCGATAGGCTTCACTATCAAGCCCACTCCTTCTTTGGTCCAGCAGAATCAAAAATAAAAGGAAAAATGATTTGATATTGTAAATAGATTCACCATATCTAATATGTGTAATTAATTGCCAGAAGCATTTATTCACATAATTGTGTGATAATTAATCTGTTATATTACTAGCATGCAATTAATATCTCAATTGATTTGTGATTTTTATGTATCCAAATTTGTGAGATTATTTCAATTTGCTTTATTCAATATTATTGAGTTACTTGTCTAAAGTTTCGCACTAGAATATGTGTAGAAAATGCAGGTACCTAATGAACTAGAAGTTCTAAATGAACCAGTAGTTCATACATATATCGAACTTGTAGTTTCGATAATGTCGTTTAAGAAACTTGAAGTTTCCTTCATAAATTCACCACACATGATAAAACCAGTAGATTTTACATGTCTAATCTGATTTTCCATACCATGTTATAGAGCCTGAAGTTCTCATTACTTGCTTATGGATGATATTACCCAAAGCACTAATATTATTTGTTCCTTTCCTGTAAGAAATGTCAAATCTCAACATGTTTGACTTTGTTGCTTTGGAGGTCTCCAAAAGAAACTATCTAAAGTGAACTCAAGATGTGAAAATTCATCTGACTGCAAAGAAGATGAGATCAACAATCGATATTGACAATGTCGTCACTGAGGCTTTTAAGGCGAGTGCCATAATGTTCATAAGGAAAAATATGGAGAAAACACTCCAAGTTGAGTATCCGATGAAAAGGATACACAGACTCTGGGTCACTCTGGAAGAGCACTTTCACCATCAGATGACCATTTTCTTACCTGAAGCAAGACATGATTGGCAGAACGAAATTAGCCCATATGACTGTCTGCCACTTGGCCAAAGCCCAAGAGGCCACGTAATCAGGCTCCACGTGGCCAAGGCCCATGTGGTAGGAACCATGATGTCATAACTCAGCAAGCCCGAGTTGAAAGGAACATTGGTCTAGCCTGTCGCCACGAGAATCAGCATGATCTTTGTTATCGATGTGGAGGAATTGACTGCTGGTCCCGCACCTGTTGTGCGATAGCCGAAGCAGTAGATGAGTATTACGCCGGTCGCGGAACTCAAAATATCAACTTTATTGAAGGGTCATTTTCTATCGATTCCACACTAGAGATCATGGATTGTCAGGCAGTTACTGAACATACCGAGGATTAGAACTCGAAGACATGTGTATAATTGGCCCCTTGTGCCATATCTATTTCATCTTAATGAATAAAACATCTTCGGATTTTGGTGATTTATGTTTTCAATTATTTTAGATTATAGAAATGTGGTTATGTTCGAATATATTTAATTCAATAAACTTATTCATACATGTGATCCATTGAATCAAATTTATGAATAGGCATGTCTTGTGGGGAAGTTTGTTGTCTGGTTAAAAGTGCAATTACGCACACCATACTCCCAGATCGGAGATATTTTTCAAACTTATTGTCTATTCATACCTCTGTGACAACCGTATCAGGCCAATCCAACCTGATACAGGGTTATGGCAAAACCCACTGTATGTTGTCCAATGGTACTGAACCTACCATTAATGAGGCCTTATAATCTCCACGTTCCAGAAGAATGTTATTGAGTATTAAGGATATTCGAACCAACGGTTACCATGTTGAAATCACTGAGAAAAATGAGTGTAATATCTTTGCATAACCTCCAAGTGTGTGGCCAGAAGCGTACATTGGAGAAATTGAAATCTGTTAGCTAGAAGCTAACTAATTCAAGCAACTACTTGTTATGGCATGACCGTTTGGGACACCCAGGTCAAAGTATAATGCACCGTATCCTCAACTCATCGCAGGTGCTCCCTTTCTGAATGAGTCTTGTATATAATGACACACTATGCCATACTCGTTAAGAATATTTAATACTAGACCATCATATGCAAAGACTAGTACATACACCACCATTTTTCTGCACAGAATGCAAGGGAAATTTGTGGACATATCCAACCACCATGTGGACCAGTTAAATATTAATGGTTTTGGTTCATATATCGACAAAGTGATCACATGTTACACTATAGTCCGCAAGCAAACGCTGCTTTTGCTAAACTCTCACCTAGATCATGAAATTGAGGGTTCACCACTCGGATTATCCCATAAAGTCTATAAGACTTGATAATACCGGAGAGTTTACATCGAAGTCTTTCAATGATTATTGCATATCCCTTGGGATTGATGCTGAACATATAGTTCCCTATGTTCACCCCCAAGATGGTCTCGCAAATAGAATCTTGGTAATGCGCACCAAGCTTCTAGTTTTTGCGTGGGGCTATGCAATCTTGGGGATTGATGCTGAACATATAGTTCCCTATGTTCACCCCCAAGATGGTCTCGCAAATAGAATCTTGGTAATGCGCACCAAGCTTCTAGTTTTTGCATGGGGCTATGCAATCTTGCATGCAACTATATCGGTCATGTTGAGGCCCACTGCTACCCAACCTTACTCCGTGTTACAGCTGGTGACTGGGTACGAACCTGAAGTTTCGCACTTACACGCATTTGGGTGTGCAGTCCACGTGCCAATTGTGCTGTCACAATGTACAAAATTGGGTCCTCAACAAAGGATGGGCATGTATGTCGATTATGAATCTCATCCATTATGTGCTCTTTAGAGCCCTTGACAGGCGATCTCTTTACCGCTAGATTTGCGGATTAATTGTCACTTTAATGGGACAGTCTTCCCGCCGTTAGGAGGAGATAAGAACGTCACCGTTCTTGATGAACGACGTGAATTAACATGGAATGTCCCCACAATGTCTCATCTTGATCCCCAAAGTGAAGTGCGAACAATTCTAGATCTATAAAGTATAAGAATACAATATGCCAGACACTTTCTCTGATCTAGCAAAAGTGACGAGATCATATATACCTGCTGCAAATGTGCCTGCAAAGATAGAAGTCCCTGTAGGATTTGTAGTCCCAGATGGAAAATGTACGACCATGGCGGCTAACCAATCATATGTCCCTGTTCAGAAGCGAGGTAGACCATTAGGTTCGAAGGATTCTTATCCCCAGAAGAGGGTAAACTTGGCACAAACGAATCCTCTTGACATCGCAATCTGAAACCGATTCATCTCATGAGATAAATCCGGATTATGGGTACGTCCTAGAAGAGACCATGTTGGGGGACGCTCCAACATTTGAACCCACTCCCGAGAATAGAGAAATCTCGGTAAATTTAGTGAGATTTGGAATCAGATTGAGATTATCATCGATGATATATTAGTATTTGCGGTGGCCACCAAAATTATAATAAGCGATGACCTCGAACCCTGCTTTGTTGATCAATATCAACGAAGCGACGACTGGCCGAAAAGGAAATAAGTAATCCAGGTCAAATTAGATTCCTTGACAAAGAGAAAGGTGTTTGGACCTGTTGTTCCTACACCTCCCTATGTTAAACCCGTAGAATTTAAATGGGTATTTGTAAGGAAGCGTAATGAGAAAAACGAGATTTTGATGCACAAGCTAGGCTCGTCTAGTGGCGCAAAATTTTTCTCAACGCCCTGTGATTGATTACGAGGAGGCGTATTCTCCTGTAATAGACGTCATAACGTTCCGCTACCTTATCAGTTTGGTAGTTTCTGAAAAACTGAATATGTAGCTTATGAATGTGGTCATAGCTTATCTCTATGGGGATCATGATACAGAGATATACATAAAAGTTCTTGAAGGACTTAATATACCCGATGCAAATAGTTCTAGACCATGCAATACGCTCTTCATTAGTTTTGAGGCGTTCACTTTATGGATTGAAACAATCCAGACGGAGGTGGTATAACCGTCTAAGTGAATATTTAATCGGGATGGGATATGTGAATAATAAACTATGCCCATGCGAGTTTATTAAGGAAACAAGTTTCTAGTTTGGAATTGTGGCGGTCTATGTCAATGACATGAATTTGATTGATACTCCTGAAGAGATCAAGGAAACCGCAAAGCACCTGAAGTTGGAATTTGAGATGAAAGGCCATAGGAGAACAAATTATTGTCTCGACCTGGAGCCCGAGCACAGTGCAGATGAAATTTTGGTCCATCAACCAAATTACATCCAGAAGATGTTAAGATGCTTTAATGAGGATAAAAGCAAGCACACCCATGGTCGTCTGAAGTCTAGAGAGAACCGTATCGTCCTACAGATGATAACGAAGAGATATTGGTGCCAGAAGTCTCATATCTAAGTGCAATAGGCGCATTATTGTACTTGGCTTAATGCCCTAGATAGGACATCTCATTCGATGTGAACTTGTTAGCAAGATATAGCTCTGCGCTAACACGTCGCCACTGGAATGACATAAAAGACATTTTTCGCTACCTTAGAGGTATGGCAGATATGGGCTTATTCTATCCCTACGCATCAAGGAATGGATCAAACCCCCTTGATCCTCAGAATGATGCTTGCCTTGTTAGATATGCTGATATAGACTATCTATCAGACCCGCACAAGGCACGTTCCCGAACTGGTTATGTCTTTACCATTGGGAATACTGTAATTTCTTGGAGGTCTACGAAATAGACACTTGTTGCTACCTCTTCGAATCATGCTGAGATACTAGCTCTTCACGAAGCAGTATGTGAATGTACATGGCTAAAAGCCGTTACAAAGTATGTTCGAAGCACATGTGGACTGCATTCCACCACTGATGAACCAACCATTATCTACGAGGATAATACTGCTTACATAGAGCAGATAAAGATGAGTTTCATCAAAGGAGACAACACCAAACATATTGCACCGAAGTTCTTCTTCAATCAGCAACAAGAAGCATCAGAAGATTGAAGTTAAGCAGACTCGATCTGAAGACAATCGTGCAGACCTCTTCACCAAGTCAGTACCAAAGTCTACATTCCAGAAGCATGTCCAAGGTATTAGTCTACATAAACTATCTGAATTACCTGAAATGTAATTTTCAGGGGGAGTCGAAATCAGGGGGAGTATCTTGAAGCATACCCACTTGACCATCGTGTACTCTTTTTGTCCTTCGTCCAGGGTTATTTTGTCCCACTGGGTTTTGTTACCTGGCAAGGTTTTAACGAGGCACATCTTTAGCATGGTCACCCCACTTATACTACATCTGAAGATGCTTTGATTCGACATATAAATGCATTTGCTCATCTTTTCCCTTCGACCACGGGTTTCTCCCACTTGGTTTACCGGGCAAGGTTTTGGTGTTGCAACTCTAATACATCCCTCTCGTAGACATACTACCTACTTATGGTGCTGATAAGAAGACTTCACCTATCTCTAAAGCTGTGATACTGCTACTCCACACTCAAGCGCGTTGTGCTCTTTTTCTCCTTCGACCAAGGTTGTTTTTTTCCCACAGGGTTTTTATTACTTGGCAAGGTTTTTGACGAGGCAACTTAGAAGCGCTCAGCCTATGCAACACATTTGACATGGAATATCCAAGGGGGAGTGTTGTAAATATTTGTGGATAATCATGTAAATAGATGTTGAGTAATAGGTGTCTATCCCTATAGATTGGTGATTGATAGGTTGTAATTGTAGGAGTGATTGGATTGTAATTAAGCATTACCCTTTTGTGTACACTATGTAGTCCTATATAAGGCTTCTCATGGTGAGATGAATAATACACACATTATATTCTCTACGTCTATACTCTCTCTCTCTCTCTCAAATTCGTTTACTATATATATAGATTTTATCCAGAGCGGAGCTCCGCTTTGAAATTAAAGTGTGAAGTTCGAGTTTTGGGTCACTTTTCGGTCGCATATCCACATCTCGACCATTCAGTTTTTAGGTGCTAATGTACAGATCATCTCTGCAAATTTTGAACCAAATTGATGATCATTAAGGTATCTAACTCGCGTAAACCAATGGACGAACTGAATCTGTCAACCTGAACCGTACTAGCTTTAAGGTAGTTATCAATGCCTTAACGATCATCAATTTGGCTTAAACTTTGCAGAGATGATCTATACACTAGTACCTCAAAACTGAACGGTCAAGATGTGGATATGCAACCGAAAAGTGACCCAAAACTCGAACTTCACACGTTAATTTCAAAGCGGAGCTCCGCTCTGGATAGAATCTGTATATATATATATAATTTTTGTTTGTTTTTATAGATGGTGAAGATTCGGTGGGAGTTTGGCTGGAAGGAAGATTGAAGATACAAATAACCACCTTTGAATCAATATGTTGAAGGCCCCATTCGTGTTTATTTAGTGTTCATCATTTTGAGTTTATTCCAGATAATAAAAGGGATTTGTATGATGGTTAGACATCAAATATGGATTATTATTTTACATTTTCTTTCTACCATTTTTTTTTAAAATAAATTTAAAGTCAAATGAGCCAAGCCAAGCCTATTCAAGCTCGAACTCGTCCAATAAATCGAGCCGAGCTTGAGCATGAAAAAAAAAAATTCAAGCTTTAGTCCGGCTTGAGCTCAATAAAAAGTAACTGAGCCGAACATGATCACCTTGGTATTCGCTCCGACTCGACTCATTTACACCCCCTAAAAAGAAATCATAGCTGTACAAAATTAGTGCTCACTAAAACAAACAAGCCTAAACTGGGCCAAAGCCCACTACCTTCCCCAAACAATGAGGAGTTATCGGAATAATAAAATATACCTTAAAAAACCTTAAAGCCTAAAAGCTCAAAGGAAACCCAGTCCAAAAGCACAACAAGCTGGCATGGCTTAGCCCAGACCCTGTCGCACTGTGCAGCACCGTCGAAAGCACCACGCCACCCACCACTGCCCCGAAGATCTTGACGCACCTCCAGAGAGTTTTGACTACGACCAAAACCCACCTAGAAACCCCACATCTTGATCTGCCATTGACCTTCGCAATACCATCGCGTAGCCATAACCGTTGCCATCTGGTAACCAGCCCATGCAGTTGGACACCAACCCATGAACTGATGCTCGCGATCTCAACCACGTCAACCATCATTGTCCTTCCTCCAAGCAAAGCCGCCCCAAGACCCAAAGGCAAAGCCTATAACCACCACCCCTCTGGCAGTAGCAACACCACATCATCGCCACCAAGACTAGCGCTGACGCTGGGCTACCACCGGACGAGCATCGCTTGACGAATGCAGGAATGTACCTAGGTTTGAGAGAAGAACCAGTGGCGCTCTCAATAGGTAGTTTATTTTTCCATTAGATTACAAGTATTGATGAGGGTTTAATGCTTACTAGGCCTGGGCATTTTAGCCCAAAAGGCCGAAAATCCGGACTGGACTGATCAGGACTGTTAAGTCCGGGGCCAGGCTTTGAGGAAAAAAAAATACATAAAAAATAAGGCCAAGACCGTTTGTATTTTAACTGGTCAGTCCCGGACCCTGGTATCCGTAAGCCCGAAAAGCCCCGATCTATATATTATCCCTCTTCTTTTACTTTTATTTTTTGGGATTAGTAGCCTAGTCAACATTCTGTAGGACAAAAACTGTTTCTCACTTTCTCTTAGCCCGACCATTTCTCAGTTTCCCACTTTCCTCTTTCCTAAATGGCCGATCCTTTCCAATTTCCCTTCCAATCGATTCTCAACAACGATTCTGCGAATGGTATAGTTGTTGGTTTTGGCATACAAAATACATATCTTCCAGTTCTTGCTTTCACGTTTCTCTGCAAGATTTGTCCTTCTCTTCATAGTATCCTCTATCCTATCATCATTAAGTTAATTTATCATGTTTCATACACAATTCATTTTTACTAAAGATGCTCTATGTGATTTGTCGGTTATTGTTGGTTTTGGTTATACTCTGATAGAATCCTTCATTTCTATACTAATGTTTTTTGGTGGTAGTGGGACTTTGAATCTGGTACTGTCATATACTAATGTTTGTGGGGAGTTTGTGACTGTTGGGCATGTTTATGATTCAAGGTTTATAGTTTGTGCATGTTGGCTTATGCTTTTATAAAACTGGAGTCTTTGGGACAATCAGGTTGTAAGATAATTTTGATTGCAGCTAGCTAGAACTGCAGCAAGCTTAATAGCTTGTTTGTTCTTGAAATGCAAAGATTTGAAAATTTTTCAATTTTGTTATTGGGCCCGAAAAGCCCATAGGACCGGCCCGTTTAATAATGGTACGGGCCGTAGCAGTTCCTGAAAATGAAAAACTACTTTTGAACTCGGCCCGAGATATTCAGGCTTGGTCCCGGGCCCTGTAAAATCCATACTGGGCTCGGCCCATGCCCAGGCCAAATGCTTACTTTGATTACTGAAATGCGTTTGCTTAAAAAAGAAAGAAAAAAAAAAGAAAAGAAGAAGAAGAAGAGATAAACATAAACATAAAACGCCATTTTTGATCATATAAAAATCAAGATTTATTTTCCACATGATCATATATATATTTTTGCAGGTAAGGGCAAATTTTCACTTTGTTGTTTAGTGTAAGTACACCACCCCTCCACTCACTTTATAGTCTAGTGCAGACGGGCTATTACAATGATTGAGATATCTTTTTATTATTTAATATTGACACGTTTTAGGTTCTCAATTCAATAATATTGATGAGGGTTGAATGCTTACTTTGATTAATGGAATATGTTTGATAAGAAAAACGATCAACATAAAACATCCTTTTTGATCATATAAAAATCAAGACTTATTTTCAACATGATCAATCATATATATACCCCTCCACTCACTTTATAGTCTAGTGCAAACCGACTATTACATTGATTGAAGTCTCTTTTTCTTTTCTTTTTTTTCTTTTTTTTTTGAAAATGAGTTGATTTCATTAGATAATCAAGCCATAAAACAGGCCAGAGTCTAACAAGCACTTATACAAGCAATCCGGCAAATAAACCAGACAACCTATGTAAGCCAAACTAAACTCATTAAAGTCTATGGGATGCTCGCATGAAGCAAGCCTAACTAAGCAAGAACAACCTCGCTTTTTAAGGAAAAATCATTCATCTAGTCTAATTTGCCGGCACGCAATTATGGTAAAAATAACAGCTAGAAACATCTTAGAAAAGCTCATAAAGATTACCCTTACCTAAAAAAGACTTGCATCCAAATGTCTAATAGCAAAAGAACTAGAAAATAGCAGCTAACAACCTCGGCAATAGGTTGGTGTTCTTGCCTTTCTTTGAAATATGCTGGCTCGAATTGAGCCCAGGCCCAAAGGCCCAAGCCCAAACCCAAGCTATAGAACCAGAAGCCCAAATACCTTGCCTGGCCATCGTCGCCGCCGCCGCTGGCAACAGCTCCGGTGGTCGGCTCTTCCACCACACCATCTATCGTCAATCAGCAAACCACCAAACCCAGACGAATCTGGGTAGGAAACCGCCAATCTGCCTTGATGTCTCTTCGACCACGATCCGCGCAAGTCCTCCGGCATTCAAATCACAAGTCAGCCGCCGCCTACGTTTTCCGACGCCCCCTTAAGGTCACCATTGCCTGAGAGAAGACCTTACCCCACCACCACGGCCGATTTCTCAGATTCTGATATGCAACAATCTAGACAACGCCCAGATCAGAGCAAAACCCAGACCGAATCCGCCGCCACCGAACCATAGGCTGGAACTCCCTCAACAGCTGGTCAGAAAAGCCTCCGAACCAGAGGTCTCTCATCGCAAAAACACAGTCGTTGCAGAGACTCGCCCCGCGCCGCCACAGTATCAACACTCCACAAACGCCTCCTTGGCGCCTTGCCCAAGGAAAGAGCGCTGCCGACAGTAGAAACCTAGGTTTCAAAGCCACGATCAGAGCCGTCTTTTTGTACTTATTTCTTTTAAACTACAAAACTCATGAGGTATCTTTTTCTTGTTTAATACTGACACTTTTTAGGTACTCAATTTAATAATATTAATGAGGGTTGAATGCTTACTTGAATTAATGAAATGCGTTTTATAAAAGAACAATAAACATAAAACATTCTTTTTGATCATATAAAAATTAAGACTTATTTTCCACATGATTGATCTCATATATATATATATATATATATATATATATATATATATATAATCATGTATACTAAACAACAAATGAAGATTTGTCCTTATGTAGACCAGTGGCGGAACTAGGATCTGAAACTAGGAGGGTTGCGACATAAAATATTAACTTTAATATATATATATAATAAAAAAAAAATCATTTTCCATATTAATCAACACACTCTGTTGACTTTATTAACCAAAAAAACACACCTTGTTAACTTTCCCTATAATAAAATAATTGAAGAAACTAGACATCAAATTTGGGCATTGGGTCAATATCCCTTACAATAAATTGCAAAATCTTCTAAGAAGCATTTCCATATTAATTTTGAATTATTCTCATTATAATTTTGTAAGTTGTGTTGCTGATTGCCTGATTGGTGTGTTGGGGGGGGGGGGTCCAGTGATTCAATTAAAGCCAAGTTCTATTTAATTGTAGATTAATTGTATGACGTTTAGGTGATCTGTTGAAGATTTGGACAAATGTTGGGGGGGGGGGGGGGGGGAATGAACCCCCTCAGGCCCTGTAGCAGTTCAGCCACTGATGTAGACTAAACAACAAGTGAAGATTTGTCCTTACCTGCAACAATATATATATATATATATATATATATATATATATAAACCCCCTCAGGCCCTGTAGCAGTTCAGCCACTGATGTAGACTAAACAACAAGTGAAGATTTGTCCTTACCTGCAACAATATATATATATATATATATATATATATATATATATATATATATATGCAGATCCTATCTAGAGCGAGGCTTCGCTCTGAAATTAAAGTGTGAGGTTGGAGTTTAGGGTCACTTTTCGGTCGCATATCCACATCTCGACCGTTCAGTTTTTAAGAATCACCTTGGTTCTAGCAAGGCAATGTTGTCAACCTGTGTTCGGCTGTATTGCACAACCTCCGAAAACAAGAACGCAAATGCACTCAAACTGACCTGAAACAGCCATCAAATCCCAAAATCAGCAAACATCCAAAATCTCAATCACCCTAAAATTCAATGAAAGCAAAAAAACCCAGGTCCTCATCACTCAAATTAAGGTAAATTGAGTACAAAGTTTCGATCTTTCCCCTTAAATCGAGTACCCAACACACAGAGATCCATCAAAATCACACCCATTTAGTTCAGGGATTAAAGTGAATGAGCTATAGAGAGAGAGAGAGAGAGAGGAGAAGAAGACGACCTCTTGTTTTCCTTTGCTGAGAGGCCTGTCGAGGACGTTAGGCAATAGCTTCATCTTCCCGACTCCGATCATTCTTCTTCGTCTCAATCCTTTCCCTCGTCTCTAAAGTCGTCTGAGATCATGAATTGGGGTTAGAAAAATGGTGAAAACCCATGACTTAATCTCAGCCATCCAAGCTCATTAAAACAGATCCAACGGCTATGAGTGTATCCCTCAAATTAGACAAAAAAAGGGATCCCTCATTGGAAGGGCCGATCACAGGCGGACGTCTGCACTGTCGCTAAAGTGCGGATGTCAACGCAGCAGCAGCTTCCAGGCTGCGACGGCGGCTTGCTGCTTGCAGGAGGGAGGCCGGAGGCATCCCAGATCGTTCTGGGCAGTGATCGAGGTCGGAGGAGATCGAGGTTGCACGTTCTGGGCAGCGGCCGGACCTGCAACTGCAAGGTTCTGGGCAACGCCGCAACCTCGTCGCCGGCGACTCTACTCGACTGCAGACCAGCTTCTCAGACCCATAGCCCCCCTCCGGCAAGCCCCGCCGCGCCGTCGAAGCTTGATCGAGGCCGGAGGAGCGACGTCCGCACTTTTTCTAAGTTTGCGGACATCCGCTCTCGAATGACTCTATATATATATATATATAGGGCTAAATACTAGTTAGTACCATGTGGTTTAGGTCCAAAATCAATTCAGTCCCTGGACTTCTAATTTCATCAAAAACACCCCTGTACTTTCAATTTTGATCTAATAGGTCCAATTCGTTAATATTCTGTTATGGGTTCAAGTTATAGTTGGATTATTTGTTGAAAAACTATTTATTTTTAATAGTATGACTCACTCCTAAATTGACTATGCATACCACCTCGACACCACATCATAAAACATAGGCCATATATGAGCCACATTAACAAGTTAAATAACTCAATTGTCGGAAAACTAACAAATTAGACCTATTAGATCAAAATTGAAAGTGCAAGGGTGTTTTTGATGAAATTAGAAGTTCAGGGACTGAATTGATTTTGGACCTAAACCACAGGGTAGTAATTTGTATTTAGCCCATATATATATATATATATATATATATATATATATATATATATTGTTGACCCCTCCACTCCATTTATAGTAATTGAGGTCTCTTTTTCTTGTTTAGAACCGACATGTTTTAGATTCTCAATTTAATAATATTGATGAGAAAAGAAAAGAGAGAGAAATAAATGATAGAAAAAAACACATTCAAGCGTGAAACATGTGAAAATATTCCTAGTTCTTATTTTATTAATTAGTGTCCTGCCACTGAAAAAAGTTATGCTGATATCTATTTAGTGAAGCGTCCCTTTGCCTATATAAGCATATCTGCAGACTCCAGTACATACGAATCTGATAATTAAGAAGCAAGCAATTAGATCATGTCTATGGCTACAGATCCTTCCCCATCAAGTCAAGTACCACAAATTGCTAAGCCTGAAATTGTTCGCCAGACAGCGAATTTTCAACCAAGCATTTGGGGAGATCAGTTCATCAACTATGATTCTCAAGACATTGTAATTAACTAATCCTCTAAACTCGGTCTGTAGGTTTATATGGTTTTGACTCATTTTATTATGTGGTTAATTGTTTGTTGCAGAAGACTGAGGCCCTTTGGCAACAAGAAGTCGAGGAACTGAAAGTAGTAGTGAAGAGGGAAGTATTTACAAATGGGAAAGGTGATTTTTCCCATCAACTCAAGTTGATCGATGCAATCCAACGCCTTGGCGTGGCATACCATTTTGAACAAGAAATAGAATATGCACTGCAACACATCCATGCTACATATCATGATCAGGATCACTACCGTGATAATGGCGATCTTTACACTACTGCGCTATGTTTCCGATTGCTAAGGCAACATGGATATGATATCTCATCTGGTATGTAATGATTAAATTTTTAATGCAAGACAAGGGTAATTGTATGCTTTTTAAATTCTTATGCTAGTCAATGATGTCCATGTTTTGACATGCTATTCAACCAGATATATTCAACAAGTTCAAACATGCAAATGGTAGCTTCAAAGAAGGCTTAGTTGTCGATGGGTCAGCTATGCTGAGCCTCTACGAAGCTGCACATCTTAAGGTTCATGGAGAAGATATACTAGAAGAGGCTCTTGTTTTCACCACTACTCACCTCGAGTCCGCAAAATCCAATGCGTGCTATGGAGTACAAATGACTGAACAAATCACTCAAGCCTTGGCGAGACCTCTGCGAAAAAGTCTAGAGAGGATATGTGCCAAGCGACACATGTCAATTTACCAACATGAAGATGAAGCCTCACTCATCAACCACAGTGAAGCTTTATTGAGACTTGTAAAGTTGGATTTCAATCTTGTTCAGTCTTTACACAAAAAAGAGTTGTGTGAAATTACTAGGTAATTAATTTTTTATGGGTTGGTTATGGTATTGTGATGTTGTTATATGCTCTTTTGAAATAAATAAAAAATAAAAAAAATAAAAACTCTCACCCACCATCTCCTTACATATGTCAATGAGAATCGGATTACTGAAATTATAACTTACCAATAGGTCACAGCTCACCGACAATGCTCATTTACATCTAGTTGTTCTTTAATTAATGATCATGAACATTATAGAGTAAATTGAAAATTTATCAAGTTTACATTATAAGTATGAACTAAACTAATTTATATTGGATGTATTAGGTGGTGGAAAGAACTAGACTTTGAAAGGAAATTGCCTTTTGCAAGAGACAGGAAGGTGGAGTTGTTCTTTTGGATAGTGGGAGTATATTTTGAACCCCAGTACTCTACTGGCAGAACCATTATGACAAAAGTGTCTATCCTCCTAACTGTTTTGGATGATATATATGACGCATATGGTACATTTGAAGAACTCGTGATCTTTACTGAAGCAATTGACAGGTTCAATATATAAATTTTTTTAATTATTAATATAACTATGTGTTCAAGAATCCTAGTATATATGTAAATATTCTTATGAATATATTTCAGGTGGGATGTCAAATGCATAGATGAGCTCCCGGACTATTTGAAAATATTCTATCATGAACTTTTGAATCTTTTCAATGATATTGACAAAGTGATGTCAAAGGAAGGAAAATCTTACCGAGTTTGCTACGCAATACAAGCTGTACGTAATACATGATGGATATAGAACATTGAACCTTTTTATTTCTAGTTCATTGGCTTATAATATATATGTGTATATTGCTTAGATGAAAAATCAAGCTCGATCGTATTTCAACGAGGCTCAATGGTTGCACGAAGGATACACTCCAAGCATTGAGGAGTATATGAGGGTTGCAACAGGTTCTATAAGTTACACTTTTCTAACAACCATTTCATTACTCGGCATGGGAGATATTGTAACAAAGGATGCATTTGAGTGGTTGTTGAATGACCCGAAAATTGTTAGAGCTTCCAATATCATTTTTAGGCTTATGGATGACATTGTTTCCACCAAGGTACATATACACATTATACATAATTGTGAGTTCTAATTTTATCATCACCTTATAGCAAACAACATGATTAACTATTTTGGATCATTTTATTTTTATAGTTTGAGAAAGAGAGAGAGCATGCACCTTCAAGCATTGATTGCTATATGAAGCAATATAGTGTTTCAGAGCAAGAGACAATTGATATTTTCAACAAACAAATTGTGGAATCATGGAAAGATATAAACGAGGAGTTTCTTAAACCAACTGCCGTGCCAATATCGGTTCTTATGCGCGTTCTCAATTTAACAAGAGTTGCAGATCTCCTTTATAAGGGAGAAGATGGATTCACTCGGGTTGGGAAGATGACCAAAGATAGTGTTGCTGCAGTTATTATCGATCCAGTGCCACTGTGATCGAGTTGATTTAAAAGTTACTTGTTCTCCATATATAGGAGATTGTTGTTTACTCTTTCCTTGATCAATAAGACGCAACTCCAATAACTGAATAAGGTCGAACCACTTTCCGTGCATGTTGAAGGTGTTGTTGGGGTTGCAAGTTTGTTAGGAATAGTGTGTATTGTTTCTCAAGTTTGTTTGGATTGGAGTGTATCGTTTCTCAATGTTTGTTTGGAACATTGTGTATTGTTTCTCAAGTTTTTTTTGTAGTGTAGTTTATTGTTTTCCAATGTTTATTTGAAATGGCGTATATTGTTTCTCAAGTTTATCTTAATTTTTTTTTTTGAGCAATAGATAATTTCATTACTTATCTATGGCTAGAAGGTACGTACATTATATACTGTCTTACACAAAAAAAAAATTAGATGGCACAAGCTGCCAAGCAAATGACAAGTAACCCTCATTGTAAACAAAATGAGCACAATTATTAAAACCTAGCCATATGAATACAAATCCATACTACCTAAATCCTTGTCATACCAACTCTAATCACCTAGAGACCTCAATTGGTGTACAACTAGAGAAGCTAAACTTAAATAGCAAAAGACCCAAATTCAAATGCTAGGTAAAGAGAACATGGATCTTAGAGCTTCCCTTTGCCCTTATCTTGAGGGTTGACCTCCTGAGTAGTAGCAGCAGTAGGGTAAGTGAGACGTAATGGAGTCACACTGACCTATTTTTGTGAGCGAGGATTCTTGTTCTTGCTCCCAAGTGGTCTTCCCACCTTCTTCTTTAACATTCCACGCTCAATCTTGTTGTCAGCTTCAACCAAACCTAATGCATCGGCTTGAAGAGCAAGAAGTTTACCACCTGTTGAGTTAAAAATTGCACAAAGTGAAAATGTCACCCAACGTAATTTCGCTCATATTCATTAACAGAATAGAGTTTTAATTATTTCGGGTTCGACCCATTCAAGACAGAATGTGTCTCTTAATTACAATCTCTTATTACAAGAGAACACCTTTTGATTCCATTTATAAAGAAACCAGTGTGTGTTTGTTTGTTTGTTTTTACGGCTGCACCCGAATTTTGGAAATGGGTTGCCTACGTACCCGGGAAGGGATCAAGCCACTCGTAGTTCAAGAGTTCCAATGAGTGAATGACCCATTGGAGGGCTTGGATTTTTGGGATAGGAAAAGTGTTTAGAACGCGGTTGCATCTAGATCATTTGATTCCAGATTGCCTACATACCCTTGCGGGATCAAACCACATGTAGTTCCAGCATTTGGGATTTAAATGGGTAGATGACCCATTTATTTTTGGATTTGTGTTTGAGATATTTGTGAGGGTTTAATGCCCTTGAATTTGCTTTTGGGTAATTTGGGAATGATTTTATTTTTCTGGTGTTTGGATGAATTTGACTGGTGGAGTTAGGGATTCGATTTGAATTTGTGGTTGCATCTAGCGGGTCGCTAGATTGCCTACATACCCTGTGAAGGGATCAAACCATTGTAGTTCAAATTTTTGTGGATTTTGGGATTTTCCTTGGTTTTGTACCAAAAGGATATTTTCAGGTTCCGAAGTATTTTTAACGAAACCAAATGTTCAGGTATTTCAAGAAGGACACTCGCAGCGTCATGCTTTGCCGAATTCTTCCAATGGGCCCAAATTTGGACATGGGCTTCTTTTGTATCTTCGTGAATCATGTTTTTCGATCCATGAAGCTTTCTTGGCCCCAAATTTAATACGGGGACTCTCGATGCACCGAGTGAACTCCGAGTCTCGATTTTAGAATCCGGAGACATGAATAAACTTTTATTTTGGGCATCAAATTTTGCTATGGACACCCATAAACTTCTCAGAAACCCAAAGCGTCTCACAGGCCCAATTGCTGTTTTTGTTTTCACTTATTCTTTTATTTTTGTTTTCTCACAGCTGCTTTACTTCAATCTCCACTATCCCAAACCCAGGTGAACACGAACTTGGTAAGTCATTCTTGCCAAGCCAAAGCAGAGATGGATTTGGAGACAGAAATCCATTTGGCGATGGAGTTGAAGATGGGGCAAAAGTGCACTGTTTGCTTTGGGTTGCCAGGGAATTGAAAGCAAGGCTCTTAGCTTTGACTCCAGGTGCGTGTGTGAGCTAGAGAGATTCTTTGCTTACACCGACGAGCTTCAACCAATTTTCTTATGTTTCCTCCTCCAAAAGAGCTTTGATAATTATTTCAAAGCTTTTAGTACTGCACCTTGCCATTTTGTCTTATACCCCCTAATTGAACTTTCAATTTTGATCAGGGAGCATATGCCACCGCCAAGCTTTTATTAACTCTTTAGACTTGATCAACGCCAGACCTTTCTTCATTTTTTTCCCTATGGCAACACCTCATCAAGCTTGTAACTTGTGCAATTGTTAATTAAGCCTTTTGTTTTGTTCTCAGCTTAATTAAGCTTTCTCACATTGCCTGCAACATTGCCAGAACTTTCATTTTTTTTTATATTGCTTTGTGCATTTGTGAGTGTCTGGAATTGCTTTGTTGACATTGACCAAGACTTGGGTTAAAGCTTCATCTTTACACAAGGATGTCACCGCCAGAGACTTTTGTTCTTTAGCTTCTTTTTTTTTTTTTTTATATCAGCACCGCTTCGATTTCTTGCGGCAATATTGGCTTAAAACTTGCTGCAGCCTTTGAATAGTTGAACTTGATTTTTTCCAAAGGACAAATGGTCTTGATGTTACTGCATTCTATCATCCAAGTGTAACAATTCACCATAATCAAGCTTTGAAGTTTGTTTTGCTACTCCACCTCATGGCTTCTACTTTGTTTCTTCTGTTTACACTTGTTTGCACCTCGACATATCGTACCCGAGAACGCATGCTTGTCATTTTGCTTTTGTCATTCTCGTTGTACTTGTGCAATTTGATGGAACTCTCTCCTCTGCAAATACCACCAGAGCATCATTCTTGCTTCCTTTTCTTTTGTATCTTTTGCTTTGTACTTTGGTAACCTCTGTAATCGACATTTGATCTCATTTGTTCAATGAAGACGTTGCCTTTCATTTGTATTACCAACTGCTGCAATTTCAAGGCTTTTGTTAACTTTACAAAACCTTATTATTATTTTTTTTTTATGCAGGTACAAAACAAGTACAGGAGTTGGAGTGTCATAAATTCCAGAGTTCCAAACTTTTGATTTCAACGGTGAGTCTTCTGTCCTTTTCTCTTAGTTTCTTTGCACCGAAAACAATTTCTTTATGCTTTGTCAACTCCCATTGCTGCAACCTTAAGGATTTAAAATTTGATAAACCCTTTTGTGCAGGCATAAAAGGCGAGGACAGCAACTGCAGTCAAGACTCCAGAGTTTCAATTTGAGGGTGAGTTTGACTATTTAGACTTTGTTTATTCTTTCTTTTTTTGTGTGTGTTATTTGAGTTGGTGCTTTTGGGAAGAAAGCATGGAATTTGGGACAGGCTATTTGGCTGTGTTTGGAACAGGCTATTTGGCCTTGGTGGTTGACACAGAGCAGCATGGATAGTCATGGTTTTGTTGTTGTTTGACAGCAGATTCGGTGAGGTGAAGCTTGTAGCTATGATAGCTTTGGGAGACGGGGTCCGGCATGTTCATCGGGACGCTGCCCGGCATGGTTCATCGGAGACGCTGCTCCGGCATGTTGTCGTCTTTGACATCATTGACACTCGGAGGTGCCGTTGTGGGGAGGGCCTGCAACAGAAAAGAAAGGTGGTGGAGAGCTATGGAATGAGGTCTGAACCTTTTGTCTTCCAAGCTGCTTTGCTGCTTTCTCCTTCTGTTTTTCCACCGCTGCTGTGCTCCGTTGCGTCCCCCTCACGCTGCCATACTCCTCACGTCGGTCCTCCTCTTTTTTTGCTGTAGAGTCTCTCTTTATATATAGGCAACTTGGGTTTGCCAAGATGACGTGATAGTGATGGAGTTGGACTCAAACATATCAAGGTTGAGAGTTTGTGATTAATTTGGCATTAATAACTCTACCTTTATCTGCTGAACGTGTACCCTTCAGCTTCATTAATTGTTGTATTGTTCTACTTTCTCTCCTTTGTAAAGCTAGCGTAACCCAACAGTAGATAAAGTTAAAATAAACTTCTAGCAGCACCGTGCTTCTTTTACACTTTTTCCTTTACGGAAAATATTTTTCTTTATGGGCTTTTGAATTTTTTTTGGTTTCAACAGTTGCCCCCTCAAGCGTCGTGCGTGAAATAGCTTAGCGCGTACGAGGCTTGACAACCCAATCTTAGTTTTGATTCATCTCATCAAAAACAATTTTTTGCGCTTTGTAGTTTATACTCATACATGCTAGGAGTTCTTGAGAATTGTGTAGCTTGGTAGCATTTGATCACAATCGGTCGGTGAGAGGATGTGTTTTGGAAGATATTTTTCCTTTCTACCTGGATCAGCCTAGAAGGGATTGCACCTCACTAGGATTTTTCTTGAGGAGGTTTCCTCTCACTCGAATCTTTCTCGAAGAGCTTTCTCCTTACTTACATCAAGTTTGAGGGGATTTCTTACATCAAGCTCGAGGAGATCTCTACTCACTCGAATCTTCTTCGAGGAGATTCCTTCTCATTTAAATCAATCTCGAGAAGATTTCCCCTGACTTGGATCTGTTTCGAGGAGATTTCTCCTTACTTGAATCAATTTGGAGAAGATTTCTTCTCACTCAGATCTCCCTCGACAAGATTTCTCCTCAACGAGTTTCTTTGACTTGTATTCCTTCCCGGAGCTTTGATGACGAGTTGCATCCTTTTGTCCTATGCACGTGTTCAGCAAACCTCATGATTATGGATTTGGGAAACTCTTATGCTATCTTGCATTTGTATTATTGTGCCTTGTTTTGGGTCTCTTTCTCAACATCTTGCGATTTCCAGTTGTATGATTCTTCTTATGTTTTGATAAACCAAATGCTTCCTGTTGGTTGTCGGAGTTTGATTCATATTTTGAAAAAGATTCCAACGATCAACTGATGATGCTCATGTAGCAGCAACTTGATAAACCAATCTCTGCTTCTCTGTTTAATCTCATATGAAAAAAATGTTAGGAAACAAAGAGATTGTTTTGAAAATATGGCTGAATCTAGTTTATTTGCTAGACTGCCTACGTATCCTGTGAAGGAATCAAGTCATACGTAGTTCAACCAGTTGATTTGGGCAAAGATTTTTTTCCGAAAATACATATATATTATTATTTATTTTTTTTTTGCAGCTGCATCTAGTTTTAAATCTACCCCTTTTGAGGGATCAAGCCGCCGTAGTTCGGGGTGCTTTTTTTTTTTTTTTTTTTTTCTTAGCCTTAACTTTTGCTTGAACTACCCTTTGTGGGTTTTTCGTTCAACAGGCTTTTTCATTTTTCATTCATCATTTTTTTTTGTGGCTCTAAATTTTGCTTGGATCGCCTTTTTAGGTTTTCAATCCAACGAGCTCTTTTTTTTTCTTTTTTTTTGTAGCACCGTTTGAGTTCATCGCCCACAATTTGAGCTTCACTTTGGTGACGATGTCTCCACCTCTATTTCCTTGTTGTTGATCATTTACTGAATTATGTTATTCAAAATGAAACAATCGCTTGTTCGATGACTGACAATACGATGGTATCGACAAAATTTGCGATTCTTGGTCTTGTTGACATCACTCGGTCGTTTTGGTTCAAGAAGTTCAATTGCTTTTGCTTTATAGAGCTCACTGAAAATTTGTTCGACGTCATCATCATCAAAAGAGTATTTGACTTCTTTTCTTTTCTTGAGAGTGAGTTTTCTTGACATTTCTTTTCCTTTGCACGCATTTGACTTTTCGTCAGTTTTGACAAAGGTAGCTAGTGAGTCTCCTGTACTGTCAGTTTTCTTGCTTTTGGAGATCATCCCTTGTGTTGAGATTTTCTTACGAGCAATCTGTCTTTCGACATTACTAGCCTTTGAGACAAGCGCATCGAATGTTTGGGGTTCTGCAGTGCTAACAAAAGTTGCTATTTCTGGGAGGAGATTGTTTGAACACATTTGTACTGCAGTTTGTTCTGTCAGTTTCTCCGGGCATTGGAGATTTACGCTCCTCCATCTAGAAATGAATGCATTGACGCCTTCGTCAGACTTTTGTTTAGTTTCAGCTAAATTAATTATTGAGAGACTTTCTTCCTTGAGGTGACAAACTGTGCTAGGAAGAGATGTATGTTGGTGGCGCCACCAACACTAAGAGCCATCCAAATGACACTTTCAAAGCGCCTCAATTAATGGAGTCTGAGCAAAGAGATGTATGTTCTCGATGTGGAGCGTCCGGTCATTGGGCACACATCTGTAGAGCTCGTGAAGATATTGTCACCCCCTATAAAGTATATTGTGAAGTAAGAGAAGCTCACTATGTGGAACAAGAATATCAAGAAGGTGATCTAGAGTGAAGGTTAAAGACTTCAAATCTGGTTAGGATCAATAAATCGCCAATTTTGTTTAAGTCTTTATTTTTCCAAGAGATGTAATAGGCAATTGCCATATATTTAATAGTAAATGTCATTGGTTTAGTTTCTTTTCAAGTAGGCTCATCCAAAGTAAGTGTGATGTCTAGGAAGGTTTTGAGATTAGTGGTACTTAAGCGAGTCTTGCTCTACCGACATCTCACTACTCACCTGGTCACATTTATTTTGGAGTTATTGAAAGAAGTCAAACGACTACCATCGTTTTGCATTAGCTAGTGTTTGGATTAGATTTTCTTTTGGTCAAAGAAACAATGATGTACACCGTTGGCTTATGAATAAAATTTTGAGTTCTGTTCATTATGACTCCATTTTAATTCAAAGCATATTCCTTTGTGACTACGATGGCTGGGCCATCAAGATTAGTTCAAGGACATGGAATAGCCCAAATTTCCCTTGCCAAATGGCACATTGATTATTGTCATAGAAACTTTCTACGCTCCTAGGGCAAATTGAACTCTATTGAGCTATTCGAGCCAACGGATTCCATGCGAAAACTCATGTAGAGAACGGAAATGAGTTCCTTTGTAATACCTCTAATGATAGCAAACAAAGGCGCATCTTAGAGAAACTTATGTGTCTCTTTAGTGGTTTTTATGTCACCACTATTCGAGCTATTATATCCAATAAAGTAATGAGAGAAGATCTCTTGAATTTAGACACATATAGGTCATCCTAGTCATGATATGATGCTCCGTCAACCAAAGACTTCACACGGACATCCATTCTTTCAAGTGAAATGAAACAAGAATCAAAAGTTGATTCCTGGACTAAGTGTGACCGCTGCCACCTCTGCCTTTGGCGCCGCTGCCGTCCACCATCGGCGTAGGGCCACCCCTATCCACTCTAATGACTCTATGGTTGGCGTCTCCCATGGCCATGATGCCATGGATGATATTCCCCATGGTCATGACGCCATGGTAGGTGATGTAATCACCAATTTTGCTTCTAAGGCCTCTTGCTCGTTCTACAAAGCCTATTCCTTCTGCAAATTAAGACCGAGACCTCTTATGCAAAGGATACGAAAAACTCTTTTTGTTCTTACATAGAATCCGAGGGGATTCTGCTGACCAATTCAACCAACTTGCGGATGTTTAAATATTTCATAATGTTGGTTAACACGCAAACACGCTAGTCACATGTTGTGTCATTGTCCACTTGTCATGCTGCTTACACTACATTCCTAGCACATATTATATGGCGACAGGTTCACTCCCCAGATCATCTCATTCAGTCAATTGGACTTGACAATGCTAGAGAGTTTACATCAAAGACTTTCGATGATTATTGCATATCACTAGGACTGATGTTGGACATCATATCCCCATGTCCACACCCAAATGGTCTCGCGAAAATGACTACGATGATAGCTCGGACATTGGTAATGCACACAAATCTCCCTATATCTACTTGGGGTGATGCAATATCACATGCAGCTATGCTAATTCGTCTACGACCCATCGCCACTCAATCTATCTCTGTGTTACAACTAGTGACTGGGTACTAGTATCTCGTACTTACGCACATTTGAGTGTGTCATTTATGTACCTATTGTGCCGCCACAGCGCACTAAGATGGGTCCTCATAAATGAATGGACAAATACGTTGGATTTGAGACTCCAACAATCGTCCGCCACTTAATACCCTTGCTAGGCAATCTCTTTACCGCTAGATTTGCAGATTGTCACTTTGATGAGACAATCTTCTTATCGTTAGGGGTGGATAAGAACATGGATGTTCAGCATGAACGACAGGAATTGTCGTGGTTTGTCCCCACTATGTCTTATCACGATCCCCGCTAAAAGTGACGAGATCACACATATCTGCTGCAAATATGCCTACAAGGATGAACGTCCCTACGAGAGGACATAGCGCTACCCTACATGGAGGTAGGCATGACACCAACGCCATATAGAGTGGCACTCTGGCATCACAGGCCATGGCCCCAGCTAGGATGCGTGGGAGGCCCGTGGGTTCAAATGATACTTTGGCACATTTCAATCATTTGATTATCGACACTCAAAATCCGTCTCATGAGAATGTTTCGGATTATGGTTATCTTTGGGGGACGCCTCAACGTCAGAACCTACTCCTGAGAATATAGAGCTATCTGAAAAATTACACTAGTACATGAGACATGGGATAGAAACTCCATCATGATTGAAGATTTATTCGCTCATTTCATAGCACATGAGTTTGTTGAGTCCGATGATATCGAACCACGCTCCGTTGATGATGAATGCCAATGTAGAGAAATTGGCCTAAATGGAAAGATGCGATCCAGGTTAAGTTGGATTCTCTAATGAAGAGGAAGGTTTATAGAGCTAGTGATGCCAACACCTCCTAACATAAAACCTATTGACTAATGGGTCTTCGTTAGAAAGCATGATGAGAAAAGGAGATGGCAATCTCGACTTATGGTGCAAGGCTTCTCACAAAACGCCCTGGAATCGACTACGAGGAGACATATTCTCTCGTAATGGATGTCATTGCAATCCACTACCTTGTCAGTTTGGTAGTTTCTGAATAACTGAATATGCAGCTCACGAATGTGGTCACTACGTATCTCTATGAGGATCTAGATACAGAATATACATGAAGGTTCATGGTGAACTTCATTTACTCAAGTCAAGTGGCTCTAGACCACGGAGCCCGTTTGCAATGAGGTTGGAACACTTACTAAGTGACTACTTAATTGGGTAGGGATATGTAAATGCCCACGCATATCTAGGACAAGTTCCCGATTCTATCGCGGTTCAAGTTGGTGACATGATCTTCATTGGAAGCCCTTAAAGAGTTAAGGTGAACCGCTAAACACTTGAAATCCGAGTTTGAGATGAAGGATCTTGGGAGAACACGATTTTGCCTCGATTTGGAACTTGAGCATCGTGTTGATGTATGCATAGGCGTTTTGACAAGGTCAAGCCTTTATGTACACCTATGATCGTCTGTAGTCTTGATCCTAAAAAGGATCCTTTTTGTCTGAAGGATGATGACGAAGATGTGCTAGAGGCAGAAGTGCCCTACTTGAGTATAATAGGAGCATTATTATACTTAGCTCAATGCACAAGACTGGACATCTCATTTGTAGTGAACTTGTTAGCTGGATATAGCTCTGCGCCAACGCGATGTCATTGGATTAGTGAAAAAATATCTTTCAATACTTGAGATGTATGATTGATATGGGCTTGTTCTATCCCTACAGAGAGATGATGAATTCGGACCCATCACATACCGGGAACGCCGCCAACACTGGCCTGCGTTACCTATCCCCATCCCAAAACAACATTAGTGTTTTGGAAGGTTTTGCTGATGTTGAGTATCTCTCTGACCCACACAAATGTCATTCCCAAACTGGTTAAGTGTTTACCATGGGTAAGACCGCGATATCTTAGAGGTCTACAAAACAGACCATAGTAGCTATATGTTCAAACCATGCAGAGATTATTGTTCTTCACGAAGTAGTTTGTGAATGTATATAGGTTGGATCCATTATTACGCATGTTCGAAGCAATTGTGGTTTGAAGTCTACCACAGATGAGCCTACGAGCATTTATGAGGATAATGCAGCTTGCTTTGAACAAATGAAGCAAGGCTACATCAAAGGCGACAACACTAAGCATAGTCAGCAACAACAAACTCTCCTCAAGATCAGAGTGAATAGGTTCGATCTGAGGACAGTGTGACAGTCTTGTTCACTAAGTCATTGCCCAATTCCACTTTCGAGAAACATGTTGATAGCATCGTTTACGGAAGTTATCCGAACTCCCATGACCGTAGTCATCAGGGGGAGATGTCTACATGTATGGTCTTGAAATGTGAAAGGTGTGTTGTACTCTTTTTCTCCTTCGACTGAGGTTATTTTTGTCCTACTATATTTTTGTTACTCGGCAAGGTTTTTGACGAGGCAACAAGAGGAGCACCGCCTTTAGGCGACACAAGGGGGAGTGTTTAAGGACACCTAGATTCTGTGTCTGACCCAAACTCTAGTTACTTGTCTGAGTTGTAATAGGGTTAGTCTTACAGATATTCTCAGAGATATCTTCGTAGATATCTAAATCATTGTACGATTGCGTTTCCTTATAAGACTCTATGCTTGTAATCCTCTATATAAAGAGGCCTCTATTATTAATGAAAACACAACTCATTCTCCTAATTCTCTCTGTTGTTCTCTGCATCCCTTTTTCCTAAAACAGAATCAACTCTTTCATTTTGTGTCCAAGATCTTAGTAAGTTTGTCTAACCACGCTATCATTTATTGTGAGTTGTGCAACTTAATATTATTAAAGAGAAAGTTTAAATAAGCATGTCTATCAAATTTATGACCACTTGAAGGTATATAAAGTCTTGTATTGCATGTCCACTTGAAATTTTAAGAAGGCAGCCGATTTGTTCTTGGATTCCATTTCTACCTTCACCTTTTACAAAATATTTCCTTATGACATCTTCATATTTTATACCGTCCCAACAAACATTATATCTTTGGAGAGAGTTTCTTTAAAACCGAAGGTACACTGTTTGTTACCAAGTGTTTGTGATTTCACTTTCTTGGTGTATATGTTCCTATTAATTTATTAGGTAATAGGCATGCATAGGGGTGGCCAAACGAAACCGAAAACATAAAAAAACCGCACCGAAAACCAAACCGTAGCCGAAAAAAACCAAACCGAAACAAAAAAACCGAGCCGAACCGATTATGTTCGGTTCGGTTTTCGGTTTCGGCTAGGTGAAAACCGAACCGAACCGAACCTAAACCGAACCGAACCGAACCGAAATATTGTGAAATTTTATGACCACGGTTTACCAATCCGATTGGGTTCGAAACTATTGTGAAATTTGCTAAATTTTTTACCACACGGATAATTTATTGTAATCATCGCATCCAACGGTCAGTTTTTTTATTTTCTTTGAATTTATAGAGGTTTCTCTTTGGAGTGTATGATATATAAATATAGGTTTATAAGAGTAACTAAGTTTGACCTAGTTGATCGAATTCGAAACGAGAACCAAATTGGCCATATTTTTTACAACCACCATAAAACATTACAATCTCTCCATCGAGTGGTTGGTTTCTCCAAATTCATTTTTCTCTTCATGGTTGCTTTAGAATAAACCTCAATAATTTAAATACAATATATAAGTCATACTACTTTAAGAGACAAATTGGTATAGGCCAATGTATTGGTAATTAAAATTGAAATTTTTATCTTATGTCAACGCACATCCATCAATGAAATATTTACAAACATGATGTAAAAAAATAAGCACGTTTCGCGGTCGTCACTTCATTGGTCAACCAAGAAAACATACAAGTGACTACGGTTGACCAATCCGATCGGGTTCGAAACTATTGTGAAATTTGCTAAATTTTTCACCACACGCATAATTTATTGTAATAATCGCATCCAACGGTCGGTTTTTTATTTTCTTTCAATTTATAGAGGTTTCTCTTTGGAGTGTATGATATATAAATATAGGTTTATAAGAGTAACTAAGTTTGACATAGTTGATCGAATTCGAAACGAGAACCAAATTGGCCGGATTTTTTACAACCACCATAAAACATTACAATCTCTCCATCGAGTGGTTAGTTTCTCCAAATTCATTTTTCTCTTCATGGTTGCTTTAGAATGAACCTCAATAATTTAAATACAATATATAAGTCATACTACTTTAGGAGACAAATTGGTATAGGCCAATGTATTGGTAATTAAAATTGAAATTTTTATCTTATGTCAACGCACATCCATCAATGAAATATTTACAAACATGATGTAAAAAAATAAGCACGTTTCGCGGTCGTCACTTCATTGGTCAACCAAGAAAACATACAAGTGACTACGGTTGACCAATCCGATCGGGTTCGAAACTATTGTGAAATTTGCTAAATTTTTAACCACACGCATAATTTATTGTAATAATCGCATCCAACGGTCGGTTTTTTTATTTTCTTTGAATTTATAGAGGTTTCTGTTTGGAGTGTATGATATATAAATATAGGTTTATAAGAGTAACTAAGTTTGACCTAGTTGATCGAATTCGAAAAGAGAACCAAAGCCATTAAGCCAACCATTTCATATAATGAAGCTTTGAAATTTGATTATGAACTACGAAGCAAGATTATTGTCTTGCCAAAAAACAAAAAAAAAATTGTTTTATTGAAAAAAAAAAACTGTTTTATTGAAAGAAAAAAAAAAACCGAAAAAAAACCGAACCGAACCGAACCGAACCAAAAAATACACAAACCGAACCGAACCGAACCGACAATTCGGTTCGGTTTTCGGTTTCGGCCTAAAACCGAACCGATCGGAACCGAACCCACCCCTAGGCATGCATATGTGAATTTTATAACTTGAACCAATATTTCACAGGTGGTTGATGCTCCACAGATACTAATCGTGATTGGACAAATCCCGTACTTGTCTGAATTTTGAACTCTCTATGTGATTGTCAGTATTATTAGCAGTATTTGGTAAGTTGATAATTTATTTTATTTACAGATTCCTTACCAAGTTACCAGTCACAATTCTTTTTTAATTTATTCTAAGTTGTCGTTTTTCTATCTTTGTTCTTTTGCAGCTGGTCTGCCAAAGTAGATAAAGCTAGATCTTTATTTGCATCTACACTTCCAGTATTACATGAGGGAGATCAGAATCGTTGTTTATTCTCAATTTTTGGAATCCAACAAGAGTGTCACTACTGAAGCAATGGTGAAGGCATTTGGCACGACAGTGAATTTCGTTGATCTGTAAATTACTATCTGTTATGTTTGGCTTCTTTGTGGTGTACTTTGCGAATTTTATGTTTGATCCTTGAGCTTGTGGTGAGGCATTTGTTAAGGATACATAAATCTAATCCCATTATGTGATTTGCAGGGAGCTGTCTCGGTTCATTGCAGCAGGGAAACTCCACTGCAAGATAGATAAAGTTTCAAGTGTTCTATCTAGAAATGAATTGTTCGGATGCCACGACTTCTCTATATCAGGCAACTATCAAGCAAGGGGACTTCTGATCCTATATATTGAACAGGATCCAGAAGTTGTCGCGTGTCATTTTTTTTTTTTTTTTTTTGAGGTAAAGATGAAATTGTATTAATGAATTATACGATTACAATCGTACTGTAGGGCATCCAGGACACACTCTGGAGCTTGAGAAAACCATTCCATATGAACTAGTCTATGAGCAACATGATTAGCGGTCCTATAAGTATGATGAACACCTATAGAAAGCAAATCACCTAGCAATTCTTGAATTTCTTCAACAATAATTCCCAAAGTAGAGAAGTCATGATCCTCTGCAGTCACAGCCTTCACTGCCTCTGAGCAATCACTCATTATAGCAACATTAGACACACCCAGCGCTTGAATAAGCTCCAGCCCAGATTTAATAGCAAGCAACTCAGCATGGTAGGCAGAGGACACATTAGTCACTCTATAAGCAAAGCCTGCAATGAACTCACCCTTCTCATTACGCAGAACACCGCCAATGCCTCCATGTTGTAGAGTAGAGACATAAGCACCATCAACATTCATGCACAATAAGCCACTCATGGGAGGGGACCAATGTGCTCTAGCTTTCGTCCTCTTATCGATTACCATAATCGTATCCCTATTAGCTTGAAGGAACTCTTCATACCAAGCCATAGTACAAGCAACAATAGTAGAAGCGCTTTTAGCATTATCATTCCACAATTTATCATTCCTATTCTTCCAAAGACCCCATAAAAGCATCAACAACTTAGAAAAATTTTCATAAGAAAGAGTAGATGCTTGCTCAAGTAACCATTCCTTTAAAATAAAAGAATGAGTAATAGGAACCTGTAACGTCCCGAACCCAAATTCACCCGTTTACTAGTCATTTGGACGGTAAACGACCTTTACTTTCACTTTTACTTTCGGTTTAGTACTTTTAGTGGCCCTAAAAGTCGACTTTTTGTTCGGGTCAAAATTTGAGAAAATGTTCTTCATGGAAGTTGTAGGGGACGTTAAACCGAGCACGTGGATATGTGGTACGTAAAAATCGGAGCTCGTATGCAAAAGTTATAAGCGAAATAGTAAAGTTACTGTTCATGGTTACTGTTCATGGTAAGTTTCTATAAATAGCCAATTTACTGTGGTAAGTTTCCATTTTGGAAACTTACCGGCTTTTCTCTCTCTTCTCCCCCGACCCTTTCTCCTCTTCGGCCCGATTTCTTCTTCCTCCGGTTTCTTCCTTCTCCGGCCGACCCACGACGGAATCCGGGCACCGGCAGGCTCGCCTCCTCTCCCTTGTCACGCCTGGGGTGGTGTTTTGCGGTGGCTCGACCGGTGGAGCTCGGAATTGAGCCGTGAAGTCCACTGTAGCAGGTGGAGAGTTTCGTCGATTTCCGGCGATTCCGGCCGTTTCCGGCCACGAAATTGGCATCGAAGGTTCGGTTTTCATCACTGATCATTTCCCCTATGGCCTTGTGTCACGATTTGTTGTGTAGATGTCGAATTGATGAATTGAAATTTTAGGGTTCTTGAGGAATTTCTGGGCTTGTGTTCACCGGCCGAACTGGAACTCTTTCAGGTAAAATTGGCACTTGTTGTAGTTGAATGAATGGTTGAGTGTGTTGAGTAGATGCTACTGTCCAAGTTTGGTGGCCATCGGAGGTGGTGGCCGCCGGCGCGTGGGGCCCACGCGCCGCCACTGTTGGTGGCGCGTGGAGGTGTGTTGAGCAGTGATTTAATTCCAGTTTTTAGTCCATTAAATTGTATATATGTTGTAGAGCTTGTATATGAAGTTTGGTGAATTTTGGAGGAGTTTGGAATTGTTTGTGATTTTTCGAAGTTCGGTGTTTTGTGATGGAATTGTTGGAAATCCGGCCGTCAGATTTTCCTCGTTTTCGTTGTGGAATATGTTGATTGAGGAATTGGTGTTGTGGAAGAGATTTGGGTTGAATTTGAGAAGTAGTGAAGATAGGGATTTTCGGGTTTCGTTTAGGTTCGTAATTATTTATTCGAATTGTCGTTTATGGAAATGTACTTGTGTACAGGACGTTGTTGCGAGCTATGGCTAGATGAAGGAACTCGTTTGTGTGGTCGCCAATAGTACTGTGAGTGGACGTTTGTTTTTGAATATTGATGCATGCATTTATTTTTCGAATTAATGTTTTATTAATTACCATATTATTTTAGTTTCGGATACGATTTCGGTTTTGGAATATTACTTGGATTTTCCATCATGATTTTTGGAACGTGAGTTTTATCCGCTCGGATTTGAACTTGTGATTTAAGTGATTTTCGACGAATTATTTTCCGAGGTGATTTCCGGAAATTTATAATACATTTCTTTTCGTCGATATTGAGAATTTTGAATATTTTTCGAAATGGGATTTCGATGGAATTTGGCATTTGGAATGTCTTGTTGGTGATTTCAGATTTGGTTTATGATTTCGAGAATATTTTTGGCGTGCGGGGTCACGTCATTGGCATATGTATTTTCTCGTGAGATGATGGGGAAGCCTTATTGATTTTCGAGTTTTCAGATGGATTTTAACCCACCATACCTGGGTCGTTATATTTATTGCTAGCTAGCCTATTAGTACTCCTCCCTGCTTACTATGTGTTTGTGGGTGAGTAAGAGCAGAGCATGGGATGCTCCAGAGTGTGGGACACTCCGACCCGAGCCTGGGAGGCTCCCTTCTTGTATGGTGATAACTTCTTCCCCATACTTTTTCGTGACTTGACTAGCGGGGCTAGTCCGTTATTTTCGTAACCAGCGGGGCTGGTATGTTTTCACGAGAATTGTGGATTTCGATGTTATCGTAACCAGCGGGGCTGGTCTTATTTTCTTGAGAAACGAGATTTCGGTTTACGATACATGATTTTCGAATGTTTTGACTAGCGAGGCTAGTCGGTTTATCGTTTTGAAATCCTTTGATTTAAAGCTAAATGTGTTTTTCTTAAATGTTGCATGCATCGTGTTTTTAAAAGGAATAAGTGTGGGAAAGTATGAAATCCTTTTTCTTTTAAATTGTTTATTTTTGTCCACTCACTCTAACGTTTTTCGTGTACTTTTCCCTGGGCCCTTCGGTTTCAAATGCCCAGTTTGCAGGCGCTATTAGTTGAGGTCGGGCGTACATGGTTCGAGGCATAGTTGATGAATTGCTTCCGCACTTCTTTGTTTGGCTCTGACCTATCGTGGGTTACTGTTTTGGGTAGTCCACTTTAGTGGTGACTCGACCAGTTCCCGGTAGAGTTATCTCTAAGGTGGGCCCCGCAGGGCCACCTCGGATTTCAGGGCGAAATTCGGGGCGGGTCCTGTCAGAACCTGAATTGAAAAAGGAGGAGCAGTAAGGATTTCCTGCACAGTAGGGCACCCACATAATACATGGCCAACACTCTCAACCTGGTGACGGCAAAGCAGGCATCCCATATCACCAGTGTAACCCTTCTTACTCAAACTCTCTCTAGTTGGTAACACATTGTGACAAGCTCGCCAGATACATATAGAGACCTTCCCAGGGATCTTAGCTTTCCAAAGTGACTTCCAGAGAATACGAAAAGGATCACCAATAGAGGAGGAAGCAAAGACATCCCCCATCACCACCTCCCGAGCTACATAGTAGGCAGTTTTAGAAGAAAACTTACCCTTATTCCCAAGCTTCCAGCTCAAACGATCGCTTCTATTTCTATGACTGAGAGGAACACACAAGATAGCATCAACAACTTCTTGAGAGAATAGACGTTGCAAAACATCAACCCTCCAACTTTTGGTATCCGCATCAATCAAGGAAGAGACTAGCTCAATATTACAAGCAGCCGGTTTACAGAGTTGATGAGGAGAAACAGTTGGAATCCACTGATCACTCCAAACATGAATAGAGGAGCCATTACCAACCTGCCAAAGTAATCCAGCCTGAAGGACAGTTCTAGCTTCCATAATGCTTCTCCATGCATACGAGGGGGAATCCCCCATATCTGCATCCAAAAAAGAACCATTCGGAAAATACCTAGCCTTGAGCAAACGAGACAACAAGGAATTAGGATTAGTGATTAATCTCCATCCCTGTTTTGCAAGCAGAGATAAATTATGAGCATGCAGATTCTTGAAACCTAAACCTCCTTCACTTTTAGACAGGCACATCCTATCCCATGACCGCCAATGAATTTTGCGATTAGAATCTGATCCTCCCCAAAAAAATTGAGCACAAAGGTGGTGGAGATCATCACAAAGACCTTTAGGAAGCATATAACAACTCATAACATACGTTGGAATAACTTGAGCCACTGCCTGAATCTCCTTCCCCGCAGAACTCAGGATTTTTGTGCGCCAGCTGATCAGCTTCTTAGTTAATCTTTCCTTAAGATAAGAAAAAATTGCCACTTTTGATTTGCCCACATGAAGTGGAAGCCCTAGATATCGGCCATGGTCCTCCACACACTGTACCCCCAAAATAGAAGCTAAACTATCTTTAGTATCTGGATGCACATTCCTGCTAAAGACAACACTGCTCTTCTCTAAATTAATCATTTGGCCAGAAGCACGCTCATACACATTCAAAATAGACGTGAATGTAGAGCATTCCACCACAAAGGCTTCTCCGAATAGAAAGCTATCATCGGCAAATAGCAAATGATGAATAGTTGGGGCTTGAGGACTCATCTTCAGCCCCTTCAGTGTACCCTGGGATACTGCTTGAGAAATAAGGGACGAGAGACCTTCAACACACAGAATGAATAAGTATGGAGAAAGAGGGTCCCCCTGCCTGATGCCCCTGGAGGGAGTAATATAACCTGTAGGTTTACCATGTAACAGAATAGAATAACGCACTGTTCTAATGGAACAAAGAACAGTGTCAATCCACTTTTGTGCAAACCCCATTTTAGATAAAATAGAGATCAAGAAAGTCCACTCCAATCTGTCGTATGCTTTACTTATATCTAACTTAAAGGAGAAGAAACCCTCATTCTGATGTCGGAGCTTATGCATAAAATGAGCAACTTCAGATGCAACAAGAGTGTTATCCGATATCAAACGGCCAGGAACAAAAGCACTTTGAAGAGGAGAGATAATAGAAGGCAATAATACTTTCAATCTGTTAGCAAGCACCTTAGAAGCAATTTTATACACCACATTGCAAAGGGCTATAGGCCTGAAATCAGCTGCAGTTTTAGGCTCTTTAATTTTAGGAATAAGAGACAAATGAGTAAAATTGCTCTCAGAATCCAGAAGACCTGTGTTTAAAAAAGTCCTCACAGCTAAACACACATCAAATTGAACAATTGCCCAATGCTTTTGGAAAAAAGCAGGAGACATACCGTCAGGTCCAGGGAATTTTGACGGATGCATCTGGAATAAAGCCTTCTGGATTTCCTCGTCTGAATATGGAGCTAATAGAGAAGAATTCATATCATTATCAATACAAGGATGAATATGTGCAAGAACTGCTGCAAGAGCTGCAGGATCAGAACCCTCAGAGTGAAAAATATTTTCATAGTAATCAACAAACACTGAACCCACTTGTGCAGGGTCAGTGTGCCATTGTCCTCCCAAATCAGTGATACCTACCACCTTATTACGACTGCGTCTGTTAGACGCTTTCCTGTGAAAAAAAACTGAATTACGATCACCTTCTTTCAACCATAAAACCCTTGATCTCTGACGCCAATAAGCTTCATCCAAAGATAGAAGTTCATTATATCTAAATTGAAGAGTTTTTTGCTGCTCAAAATGAATAGGATCATAAGGGAGTTTCATCAACATATCCATCTTGGATTGCAAGAGATGCATTTCTGTTTTCCGCTGTCGAAATGTTCCTGCATCCCATTCCATTAACAACCTGCCCGTTGAACCAATTTTCAACCCAACTTGCTTCATAGGTTCACCAATAGAGGGAATGGACCATCCCTTCTGAATAACAGCAGCGCAATCGCCATGCTGCATCCACATGTTCTCAAACCGAAAGCGCTTGAGTCTTGGCACTCTGACAACCGGTGCAGCAGCTATCTCCACCACAATGGGATTGTGATCGGACCGATTAGGAGGTAATGTGATAACCCTAGAGTATGGGTAAATGGCACACCAATCTTGCGTGCAACAACCACGATCCAACCTTTCCTTAGTGAACCGATTAAACCAAGTAAAACGAGAACCCACAAACCCCATGTCCTCCAGATTACAATCGGCCAAGGCTTCCATGAACCGCATCATCATCGCAGCGTTCCGTGGTGGACCACCGGATTTGTCAGCTGCACACAAAATCTCATTGAAATCGCTGGCTATTAACCATGGCAGATTCACTTGTGCTGCCAGAGTACGAAGCAAGTCCCAAGTTTGAACCCTATCACCATGCCTTGAAAAACCATAAATGCCTGTGAATCGCCAACCTCCAGCAACACCAGGAAACCCTATCTCAACATCAATATGATGTGCAGAATAGGTACGAAGGCTCACCTTCAATTCCGAAGACCAGAATAAAGCCAAACCTCTTGAACCATCCTTTTTGGGGAAGCAAATGCAACCAGAGAAGCCCATTTCTACTCGCAGGTCCTCCATCAGCCTTGGTCCGGCAAGAGTTTCTGAGACAAAAACCAGACTAGGGTTGACATGACGTACCAAAGAGACCAAGGCACTCTGCGTTTCTGTGTTAACCAGTCCTCGACAGTTCCAGGTGAGTACCTTGAATGGCAGCATCGCAGCAGGGTGACGACTCCAGAAACCGACCGCCGCGATCCCGATGTAGGAGCAAATAAACCGCACCGCACTACATACGATGCACAGTAGATTGGGTGAAGACTAGACGTCTGATAAACGGAACAGCAGAAGCTGCCGGTATAGGCCTGCGACCACCGATGATCGGAGCCGCAGATATCCACGGGCGGAAGCCCGACTTAGGGTTTTCCTGGAGATTTCACGGGCGCGTGAGGCGCGTAGAGTAATCTCTATGGGTTTTTGGAGTTAAGTCATACAGATTCTAAACACAATGTGGTTTAACTTGTTTATTAGTTATGAGGAAAAATATACAGTTGTCGCGTGTCATTGATCTTTAATTTTAATTAGGCGTAGGAACTTTCAACTTTTCAATTCTCATTTGATGAACTAAGTTGTATTTCTTTTCTCTCCAAAATTGAAAAACTTGAGCAATGATCTTCAGGTTTCCTTTTGCCTTTCCAAATACTATAAGGGATTTTTTGACTGTGTGGAGTTCCAAGTATCAGATATTATGGCCACAAAAATGTAGACGGTGAGGATTGATGCTTTGAGCACTCGGTCTCTCACAACTCCCAGAATATTGCAAGAATGCCATTGTCTTAATTTCTTCAACATAATTGAAAACATACTTTGAAGTGTTTTTCTTCCATACAACCTAGCTTGATGACTGCCTGTGATAACTGCCTTCAAGTAGTGCATTCCTTCAAATTATCCCGTGTCTATGGATATGTTTTTCAGGCTATTCACAGTATAGGACCTTTAAAAGCTCCTGGTCCTGATGGTCTTCATGCTATCTTTTATCACACTTACTGGAATTAGGTTAAAGAGTCTTTATTTAAACTAGTTTCGATTTTTTTTCAGCATAATATTGATATGTACGTCTCTTATCAATCGAACTAATATTGTTCTTATACCAAAGTTTGAGAATCCTGAAACTTTTTACCATTATAGGCCTATTAGTTTATGTAATGTTGCTTATAAGGTCATCAGAAAAATCATGGTCACAAGATTAAGACCTTTATTAGAGAAATCTATCTTTGATAATCAAGGTGTTTTTGCTCCTGGAAAATCAATTCATGATAATATCCTCTATCATAGCTCATGAGCTGTTTTCTTCTTTTAATAGAAAAAAAGGTAGGATAGGTTGCATGACAATTAAAATATTGATCTTGAGAAAGCTTATGACTTCTTGAATTGGGATTATTTAGTTGCTTGCTTACAGGCTTTTGGTTTTTAGGAGGATTGGATTAAGCTTGTTAAGAATTGCTGAAGCACTGTTTCTTTTTCTATTCTTCTCATTGGTTGTCCTCAAGGTTCTTTTAAACCAAATAGGGCTATTAGACAGGGAGATCCTTTATCCCCTTATTTATTTATGGATTAAATTTTGTTTAGTCCATGTACTTTGCCTCCAAAATTGTTTTAGTCTCTGACATTTCAATTTAATCCATAAAGTCCCTGACCTCACAATTTCCAGCAAATTAGTCCACTCCGTTAGGATTCCGTCAAAATCTGCCGTTAAGTTACTGACGAGGCCATTCATTCCACGCCACCTCATTTATTTGCATGCCACATTGTTGGGAAATTGTCCAATATACCCTCTTGCATTTTCTCCCATTCTTCTTCACACCCAAAATCCAAAGCAAAAGAGAATCACCATCACTACCACCATAACCACCACCGAGATCTCTCTCCGAGCCCAACCACCACCACGAACCTCAATTATCTTCTCCTTTCCTCTTCTGCTCACCAAAACCCAGATCCAACAGTGTTATCTCTTCTTCTGTGTTTTAAATTCTCATATCAGTCACACGTCTTCAACACCACCAATCCAATCTAACCCTGCAAGCATCATAATCAAATTTTCGATCAAAATCCACTGCCACTATCACCATAACCACCACCAAAACCACCCCAAATACCTGTATCAGATCGAACACCATACTGATACTCTCACCAAAACCACCAAAACTTCAATTAAGCACCAAAATCCAAGAGTTCGGGTTCATTGAGTGCCCATACCCGTATCAGATCGAACACCGTACTCATACCTGTACCAGACCAATTGCCGAGCTGCAGACCCGATGCTCAAAGACCACCACGACGTCGATCTCCTCCCGTTGTTCCTTGATCTAGACTACCGGCGCGCTGACCACCGACGTTCGACCCAGATTCCATCGTACCAGATTGAACCCGCTTTTCCAGATCGGACCCGGCTTCTCTTGCGCCTGTGCTGACCCACCATATTGGATCCTCCTACATCGACAACTGTTGACACCATTTCAGGCACCCGATTTCAGTCGCCATCTTTACCTCCGATCATACCACCACGACCTACCTCTGATCATACCAGCATCACTCCGGTTTCTCCTGCGCCCCCATCACATTTCAACGACGACCTCAAGTCGATTTCTTTGCTGCCTTGTTGTGCGCATACGAAGTTGGCATCTTGGCCAGTCTGCAATTTTGGTTTCAGTTTCAGTTTCATTGTGGTTCTCAGTTGGGCATTGTGGTTCCAACGTGATTCTCAGAAATTTGGGGCTAAAATTAGGGATTTGATCAATTGGGGAAGATGTAAAAAGGGTGTTGCTGTTATGCAAGACAAGGTATGGATAAAAAGAAGAGTCAGGGCTATTCTTCACATTTTACTATCTACGTCAGCCTATTAACGAAGTAATTGGACGGCGAAGACCTATTGGATGGAAATTGTGAGGTCAGGGACTTTTTAGATTAAATTGGAATGTCAAGGACTGAAACGATTTTGGAGGCAAAGTACAAAGACTAAACAAAATTTAATCCTTTATTTATTCTTGCTATGGAACCCTTAATCACATAGTTTAATTCTCTTACTAATAATTGTAAGTCTCATGTTGGAATTCTAACTTCTACTCATGGTTTTAAGGTTTCTAACCTTATGTTGCTGATGACTACTTATTTTTGCAAAAACTTCTCATTCTGCGGCAAAGAACATTTTGAATACATTTAATCTTTTTTTTGAAGCCTCAGGTTAACAAATAAATTATCACAAATCTAACATTTATTTTTCTAATAATATTCCTGTCACTGTTAAGAGAGCTATGGCTTGCTGCCTTGGTATTAAACATTTGGGAGTTCAGAATATTGTGTGTTGGAAAGATCATCTTAACATTAATGACCTTATTGTCAAAGTTCAGAAAAAACTTGCAGGTTGGAAATCTCATACTCTCTCAAGAGGTGGTAAGTTAACTTTGTTAAAATCTAATTTGACTAGCATGCCAAACCATATTTTATCTTGTTTCAAGTGTCCTAAACGTCTTTCTGATACTTTGAATAAGGAGTTTAGATCTTTCTTTTGGGGTAATTCACAACCTCATATTGATTGGAATCAAGTCTGTTTACCTAAGTCTAAAGGAGGATTAGGAGTAAGGCAACCTAATATCTTTAATAAAGCTGCTTTAGCTAAGCTTGGTTGAAAATTTTTAACTCAACTAGAGAATTGGTGGGTTCAACTAGTTACCACTTCTTCACAGTCCAAAAAAAAGCTTCAAATTCTTTAGCTTGGAAAGGAATTCTTGATGCAAGAAATCTTCTCTATGAAGGAATAAGATGGATTGTAGGAGATGGTCACTCTATTCTTTTCTGGTCTTTTAATTGGGTTCTACCTTTTCCTTTGTTCTTAACTATTCCAGACTCTCAAAGATTTCAGTTGAATTGGTCTTTAATAGTTGCTAATTTTATTCATAACATGGCTTGGGATAAAGAAGCTTTGCAACACATTCTTCCTCCAGATGTTGTAGAGATGATTATAGCTATCCCTCTACCTATTCATCATACTCCTGATAGTTTTGTTTGAGGACCTATAGGTTCAGGGAAGTTTACAATAAAGTATGCATCTTGGATTCAATCTCAAAATGTTCCCAATCACTCTAGAACTTCTCTGTTGAATAAGATGTGGAAGTTAAATATACCTCCAAAAGTTAAGATTTTTGTTTGGTCTTTAATAAGAAATGGACTAAAAACAAGAGACAAAATTTTTACTTATAATCACAATATTTCTCCATTGTGTCCATTTTGTTCTACAGATGTAGAATCTATTGATCATTTGTTTATGAAGTATCATCAATTCGCCATTCAAGTTTGGTTCTCTACTCCTTCTCCTAGGCCTTTTAATTGGAACAACTACTACTTACTCCCTATACTTATAGGGTTTCATCGTTTCAGTCTCTGACCTTTGAATTTCACCTAAAAGGTCCCTGAACTCCCAATTTCCTCCCAATTGGTCCCTGCCGTCAAGCATCAGTCAAAAACTCCGTTATCTTCCCCTAAAAAGTCTATTATACCCTCATTTACTTATATATATATATATATATATATACAGTCCGGCTACACTAAGGACGTCCTTAGTTTTTCTTAGGTACGGATTTCCAGTTTTCACCCACTTTCCGATCAAATTTTCACATCTTAACCGTTCAGTTTTTAGGTCCTAATGTATAGATCACCTCTGCAAAATTTCAGCCAAATTGGTGATCATTAAGGCATCCAAAACTGCAAATTACAACAATGTAAACGAACGGTTCCAGTTCGACAGATTCGGTTCATTCGTGTAAATTGCAGTTTTGGACGCCTTAACGATCACCAAATTGGCTGAAATTTTGCAGAGGTGATCCATACATTAGGACCTAAAAACTGAACGGTTAAGATGTGAAAATGTGATCGGAAAGTGGGTGAAAACAGTAAATCCGTTCCATAAGAAAAACTAAGGACATTCTTACCTGAGAAAAATCCTATATATATATATATATATATATATATATATATATATATATATATATATATATATATATATATATATATATATTTCTCTTCCTCTCTTTTTTTATTTTTTTATTTTTTTTTCTTTTTACCTCTTCTTCTTCCGGCTCTTTCGCCTCCTTCTGTTCATCTCCTCATCAAGATGGTTCCAATCCACAGACCTTCAAGAGGTGAAATGAAAAAGAAGAAGAAATAAAACAGAGAAAAAATAATTTAAAAAAAAAAAAGTAAGTGAGGGCATAATAGACATTTTCGGCAACTTTAACAAAAAATTTTGACGGCAGGGACCAATTGGGAGGAAATTGAGAGTTCAGGGACTTCTTAGGTGAAATTCGAAGGTTAGGGACTGAAACGATAAAACCCTATAAGTATAGGGAGTAAACAGTATTTAATCCTTTTTTATAACATGGATTGATCATATAAGTAATATTCCTTCTTCTGTTGATCATCTTTCCTTAATCTTATTGACTGCTTGGTCTATTTGGAATTGTAGAAATAAGTTAGTTTTTTAGAATGTTGCTCCTATCCCATCTAAATGTGTCTTTCAAGCATCTATAATCCGATCCAATTATCTTCAGGCTAATCCTAAGAGTACTCATCCTAAAGTATGAAGATACTTTCATATTAAATAGCAACCTCCTAACTCTGAACAGGTTAAATTGAACTTTGATGGTTCTGTTAGAGATGAAAATGCTACGATTGGTTTTGTTATTCGTAATGCAGATGGCAATCCTTTGTTCGCTACTAACAAGAAACTAGGCAATGCTAATGTTCTTGTGGCTGAAGCAACTGCTTTAAGAGATGGTCTACATATTGCTCTTCTGCATCATTATTCAAATATTGTTGTTGAAAGCGATTCCAAGCTGCTAATTGATTGTATCCAAGGCAGATGTGAAGTCCCATGGAGAATTAAGCTGATGATCAAGGATATCAAGCAACTAGCACAACAATTTGAGGCCATCATATTTAGGCATATTTATAGAGAGGCGGATTTTGTGGCAGATCATCTAGCATCTTTAGTTCATAATTCGCAGAACAATTCAATTTGGTTTTTCTGTCTATCCCTTTATGTGTCCCCATCATTCCAGTTGGATCAGCAGGAGATAGTGTTTATCAAGGCTTTGTGCTTTAGTTTTTTATTTATTTTTATGTTATAAAAAAAGAAAGAGCAAAATACAGAGTAACTAATATTTAGTCATTCTCAGAATCTAAGCACAATGTATTCATTCTTGAAACAAAGTACCCTAAACCATAAAATCATTTATAGCATTCATCAACATAGAATTCAGCACCTCCTAGAAAGATTGATAGAATGTATCTTGAAAATCATCATGTCTAGGGGCTTTCAAAGCTCCGAAATCAAACGCAGCATGTTTGACATCTTCAATTGTAAAGTATATTCCTTTAATTCCAACATTATCTAAAACTCCACGCCACACCCTAGGGCCATCAAAAGTGAAAAGTTGTTGGAAATAGTCCCAAAAACCAGTAGCTAAAATTGTTAATCCTGGAGATCTTATTCCTTTTTCTTCTTTGAATAATGGATAGTACAGAAGTGAAAGAATCTCATTATCACCGTATTGAAACCATCTCACCCTTAATCTCTGGTGCCAATATATTTCTTCCCTAGTAGGCTATTCCAAACTCCAAAGTTCATCCAACTGATGAACAATAGCTTCCACCCTCCCTCTATGAACATTAATGTAAGTCTCACTATTATATACAAAGAAATAATTCCAATAGAAGAGAATCAATTGTCATGGTCAAGCCATTCTTAAATATATGTTCTATAGTTGCAGATCGAGTTATCTTTCCGTTGTGTCACCGCTGGGAAGCAAATAGAACCGTCTGGAGCGCGTTCTTTGCTAGTTGGTGCGTATTTGAATACAATTGTTTAGTAGAGACTCATGATTTTATTTCAGGATGTACTCTAGGTGCTTATTGTAATCAGGGGTTTAGGCTCAATGTCCCCCCCTTGTATTCGACGGTTTCATTAATCAAGGCTTGAGGGCAGCCGCACCAGCCCTTAATTTAAAAAAAAAAAGATTACACTACAATTAGTAGTATCCCTTGAAACAAATCTCTAATCTTTTATTTACAAAGCAGAGATTTATGTCACTGCACCATCAACCTTTAAACACGTTAAAAAAAAACGCTCCAACGAGAAGAGTTGATTTTTCATCTCTTTTTGGTAAAAAAAAAAAAAAAAAAAAAAAAAATCACTTGGTCTAAGAGAGAAGGAGCGGAACCTTCCCTTTCCAAAAAACATTTTGGCCTTCCAATTTTCCAAACGCGTCCTCTTCCTCTTCCTCTTCCTCGAGGAATCGTCTTCTAATTCGCCCAGAGCCAAACTAGTCCCGATTCCTCTCATACCCAACCCAACCAAACCCACTATGATCTAGGGTTTCTCCACTTCAAAACCACCCTCCGATCCCCGATTCTTCAAACCCTAGACCCCCCCCCCCCTCCTCCTCTTCCCCTTTTTCCAATTTCAAATTCAAATTCAAATTCGATCGCAGCGATTCCCAATATATGTGATCACAGAGATGTATAGCAATTTCAAAGAGCAGGCTATAGAGTACGTGAAGCAAGCCGTCCATGAAGACAACAGTGGAAACTACGCAAAGGCCTTTCCTTTGTACATGAACGCTCTCGAGTACTTCAAGACCCACCTCAAGTACGAGAAGAACCCTAAGATCAAGGAGGCTATTACCCAGAAATTCACCGAGTATTTGCGCCGGGCCGAGGAGATTCGGGCCGTTTTGGACGACGGCGGGCCCGGCCCGGCCTCCAACGGCGACGCGGCGGTCGCGACCAGGCCCAAGACCAAGCCCAAGGACGGGGAAGGCGGCGACGGGGAGGATCCGGAGCAGGCCAAGCTCCGGGCTGGGCTTAATTCGGCGATTATAAGGGAAAAGCCCAATGTCAAGTGGAATGATGTGGCGGGTCTTGAGAGCGCTAAGCAGGCTTTGCAAGAGGCCGTGATATTGCCGGTCAAGTTCCCTCAGTTCTTTACTGGTTAGTTTGTTTGTTTGCTTCTGAAAATGGGTTCGTTTCGCTCTGTTGTGTTGGTTTGTTTTGAAATGTTTGCTTTTGTTTTAGTTTATTGTGTGAAACTCGGGTCAAAGGTTATAGCTTTAGGATTTTGGAGCTGGTTTTGATTGTGCTGTTGTTGACTGAAAGCTATAAAGGTTGCAATTGCTTGCATGGTTTGTATTGTATTGATGTTGGTGCAGCATTTATTAGGCTGGTATTGTTTTAATGGGGAAAGCCATAGATAGTTTAGCAGTCTCTAGTAGTATCGGGGTAATGGGAAGGGTTAAGTTGCTAATAGACTGACTATATGAGTTTGCAAAAGGGGAAGTGTTTTGTTACCCAACTTAGGGGATATGGTTGCTTTCTGAAGCAAGAATTCAGTTGTATCACTTTCTTATATATGGTAACTGCTTTATTATGATTACTATATTTGTCATGTTGAGGAGCTATTTCTCTTGGTACTTCTGTAATCATCCATCATTTGATGTGAAGATTTCATTTTGGGTTCTTCATGGAAGCTAATGTATACCTACTTAATTTTTTAGGCAAGAGACGACCATGGAGGGCTTTTCTATTGTATGGTCCTCCTGGAACTGGAAAGTCTTACTTGGCCAAGGCTGTTGCAACTGAAGCTGACTCCACATTTTTCAGGTATATATCCGTCACTGCGCTATGAGTTAATATAACCGACTATTAGAAAATATTAGCTCTAAGTTAATATTGGCTTGCCACCCGGAAACAACCCCACTGTCTGATGCTGGTTCTTTTATAATTTTAGATTTTTTTGTTTTTGTGTTTGTGTATTTGTGGCTTTGTTTGTCTCAGTGTAAAGAACATAGTACTGCTCATGATTGGACATCTGATATGTTGTGCTTTGTTGATCCATTTTGTTGAATGGAAAGCACATGACCATAAAGAGGTGATAAGGTAGTGCATTCAGGTAATTGGCTAGTATAGTAAGGTAATGCTTTCAGGTAATTGGCTAGTACCTTACTCATATTGTCTCTTCTCTTTTATAGTCACCGAGGGCTCTTAATTTGATCGCTGGAGTTTCCCATCTTTGCACTCTTCTTAGTCTTGTTCTGAGACATGTGCATAATTAGGGTTTAGAGCATTGCCTTTCGTATTTTTGTACCGGGGGAGTAACATTATTTTAGAGCTTCACTCCTGCCCCAAATTCCCAAACATGAATTTGGGGACAGCTCTAGTCCCTCCCCAAATTTGGAAAACGAGTTGAATGCATTTTTCCCCAGACTCTCAAACTGCTATATTTTACAAAGAAACGACTCTTACTCCCAGGGAATGCTTTTGAAAATTTGAAGCCGACTCGGATCAGATTATTGGCTGGAAACCACAGTTGACAGCAATTTAGGTACTTTGTGAATGAAAATTTAATTTTGAAGAAGACCTAGATCAAATAATAGGCCAAGGACAAGTTATGGAGTGGGTATTGGATATATGTTAATTTGAAGCAGACCTTGATCACTTGTCAAAGGCCCAAGAAGAGATGACATTTAAGTTCACCAACTGAAAGTGAATTTGAAATGCGTTAGCAATGATGAATATTAGCCAAAACTAGACTCAAGTACTTGAGGATTTCAAGAAAACGGAGGGTTTGTGGTGTCTTGTTGCACTTTTGTGGCGGTTATGTTAGTAGAGGGAAAAGATCTTAGGACAGCTACCCCCCAAATTCAACCTGTTTATAACAAATATGAGAAAATGGTAGAGGGAAAGTAGTGTAGATGCTCTTATTAGTCAGCTTTGTTTACCGCTGAGTAAAATTAGAAGTAAGAACTTGACCCAGATATATTGGGAATGTGCTTTTGGATTATCTCTACCTTTTTATTTCCATGCAAATATCTCTTCTTGATCATTTATACACCTCCCCTTTGTTGCGTGTATGATTACAGGCCAATAAGATGGCAATTATTTTGTCCTTTTCCTGGCAATTCTGGGTTCTAATCTGTAACATTCTTTTATCTTTGGCTAGTATTTCCTCTTCAGACCTGGTTTCAAAGTGGATGGGTGAGAGTGAGAAGCTAGTTTCAAACCTTTTCCAAATGGCTCGAGATAGTGCCCCATCCATCATCTTCGTTGATGAAATAGATTCCTTATGTGGGACGCGTGGAGAAGGCAATGAGAGTGAAGCTTCTAGACGAATCAAGACAGAACTTCTTGTGCAGATGCAGGTATATATTTTTTTGTGGGAAGTAGGGGAGTAGTTCTTAAGGTCAAACATTGAATTTTATGAATTTACTTCTGGTCATCACTTTGAAATAGGCTTGGAAAGTTTCTGGAAAAGGAATAAACTTAAGTTTTAACAATGATGTGAAAATCTATTGTTCCATGCTTGTCTTTGCCTTTTTTTAATTTATGTTCTTACACATATGGAGTTATTCTCTATCAAGTTCTCATATAAGGGACAATTGCCCTGCCGTTTCTCGTACCTCTATAGAAACAGAATGGTTTCATGTTCCTTACAGAAAGTGATATGTAAGTCTCATATTGTCTGATAGTAAAAAAGAGGTCCTCACATGTGGTCTTATCTAAGGACCTTATTTGAGAGTTAGTTCCTTGGTTTGAGAGAGAAAGGACAAAGTAATAGAGTATGCAAGAAAAAGAATATACTCATGTTTTGCTTGTTTTCTCAAAATGAATGTGACTTGCCTTCCTTTGTCCTTCTTCCAATTTTGTCATTCAATGGAGTACAATCTTTGGTATGCTGTCAAGTAGACTGAGCTCTGCATGGTCATTTATGGTGTATAAATGGATCACATAGAAAGTTAACGATAAGTAATTCATTAACTACCTGCTTTAGAGCTGCATCACTTCTGGCTTGTGTATGGTCTATAACTCTGAGTTAATAAAAGGATTTATGCCAATTAAATTGATGATGCATAAGAAGTCTTAATAATTTACTGAACCTTTTATCTCATATGCTTCAGGGTGTGGGAACCAATGACCAAAAAGTTCTTGTTCTTGCAGCGACAAATACTCCCTATGCATTAGACCAGGTAAGGAGAAACATTATATGTAAGCTTGTTCGCATTGGTCTTAATTATTAGAGTTATTTTATTGCCTTGGCTAACCACTGGTAACTACAGGCCATTCGAAGACGTTTTGACAAGCGTATTTACATTCCCCTTCCAGATGCAAAGGCTCGACAGCATATATTCAAAGTACTGGCCCTTTATTTTTTTCATCCTTTTTCTTTGAAGTAATCGAATAAGTGTTTTAGTTTTGCAGTAAGTGATTCTGTGTATTCTGAAAGTTTGTTCGGCTTTTAATTTTATAATCTGAACAGGTCCACTTGGGAGATACTCCTCACAACTTGACAGAAAGTGATTTTGAAAGCTTAGGTTTCAAAACTGAGGGATTTTCGGGTTCAGATATTTCTGTTTGTGTAAGCAGAAAGCATTTATATTCTTATCCTGTCTTTTATTAGTATACCTTAAATTATGGTTATGAGAATTACTTGTTACATTGACTGTTTTGATTTTCTTGTTCGGTTTTGAATTTGGCAGGTCAAGGATGTTCTTTTTGAACCTGTACGCAAAACACAAGATGCCATGTTCTTTTTCAAGAATTCTGATAATATGTTCATACCTTGTGGACCAAAGCAACCGGGTGCTGTCCAAATCACCATGCAGGAGTTGGCAGCTCAAGGACTAGCTTCACAGGTATGTATTGTTTTTGATTCAGATGGATGTTGCTGTTGGTGACTTGAATACCTGTTGTGGTTTAATATTCTGGTCTTGCCCATTGTGACTTTGTTTACAGTTTTGTGGGCCCTTTGTATTCATGATGATTATCAAGTCATTGAAAATGTTATATCTTCTTTATTTATTCGAACAGGCACATTTCACTCCAATAAGTATTAATATGACATCTGATCATTGTATGATTTATATATAATGAATCCATATGAGAAGGAACAATTTCTATGTTAATGTAAAATGATTTTCACTTTTTAACAATATCGTATTAATTAGTTCTTGCTTATTAATGCCATGCAGATCCTTCCACCTCCCATCACAAAAACAGATTTTGATAAGGTACTTGCTAGACAGAGGCCTACTGTGAGCAAAGGGGACCTTGAAGTCCATGAAAGGTTCACGAAAGAATTTGGAGAGGAAGGGTGATGAATTTTCTGTATCAATATCACATTGATCCACACTAGCCATCAGTGCAATTGCCGTGATTAGTATGTATTAGTGTTGGATCTAATGGACTAAATACTCTACATTAGTTTCTTCAATGTGGAAGGTGATATGACTTCCCTTTTTCTGTATTGAAATGGAAATATTGGTGTTTGATATCGAGTTGCTTCTTTTCAATTTCTGTAAAGTACAGTTTAACATATATCTTTCTTCAAGTGTTGATACATCAAATAATGTTTGTCGCTCACATTGGTAGCTTCTCGAAACAGTAGTTGACCAACAATTATCTGGTTAGATTACAAGTGCTTTGTCTTGTGTTACTTCCCTCGATGACTGTTTATCAGTTCTTCATGTGTATTTTTATGGATAGATTCATGATGCATGTTGTGTATTTCAGGATTGGATGTGCCTCTGATTCTCCTGTATAGATCTAGACTGTTGAGTCATACAGATCTGTTTTTTTCCCCTCCCCTCCCCCAAAATGGAAAGAAACTTGTGAGGCTGGGCAAAATAATGAAATATGCCCCTTCCTCGCATAATGGGTATGGCGACTCTCAAATTTTATATATTTCTATACCATTTCTCCAAGGGACAGTATATTACCTTCCCAATGAAGTGCTTCTCAATAGCATATGATTTGACGACTCCCTCTCCATTTTAGCTCTCTTTTTCCCCTAATTTCTGAATCATGTCATACTAAGCTATATGACTGGCTTATGAATTCAAACGTTGAGCTTTACAGCTATATCATACCGTCCCAGTTAAGCTCGCTACTTGTAATGTTTCAGCTATGTTTGTTTATCATTGTTCCATCATCACTATGTGGGAAAGTAGTGACATTTGTAAGACATAATCACTATACCCTCGTCTGTATTGGGTCTAACTGTTGTTGTGTTGTATGAGAACCACATTTAATTGAGTTTGTTGAAGCATATACCTAGTACTTCTTCTATAGTCTCCTAACAGGTACGAATTTCTAAAACAAAATTCAATTGCCCGGCACCATTGTCCAAAACTGACCATGTCTTTGGCCCTTCTGGGTCATCTTTGAAGTTTTCTCATAGAAGCAACAAAAGCCGGCTCTAACATTTATAATTCTGATTGTGTGAAGATTATGAGCATACTTTAACGAAACATCCATAAAAAGCCGGCGGCTCCATATATGCTTTGTTTGAGCTATAAAATGAGAATGTAACCGGCATAAAATCCTTACGATTCAGTACTCTGATTTCTATCATTTGATCATTATGGTTTCTGGTTATATCCTGAAACTTACTATTGTCCTCACTCTTCTCTTGTTCCTTAGACTTTCTTTGGCCCATGGAGCCACTGCTGACACAAAGGTAATGAAGGAGAGGATCTACAGTCCTCTGGTTTACAGTTCATGCATCACGGTGTTAGAGAGCCAACATTTGTTCTCACTCTTTTAGAAATAAAACAGAGTACTATGAACACTTCTCCGAAAGATTCTTGCATTTGTATGGAGAAGCGTAGTTAACGAGCAATGTTTATCTGTGCTCCTTCAGAAAGAGTGTAAGAATACAAGTCGGAAGTGTGAATAATATGTCCCCTAACATAACCCGCAAAACAAGGTCATATGTTGTCAATTACTACAAAGAATCTACTTGTGGTACTCAGGTTAAAAGAGTAGTATTGGGTTCCATGTACTTCAAGCAGGGTGAATCTCAACGCTGCAAGTTCTGGCCATGCGTGGCTGTCGCATTTGTAGTTTCATTTTATGTTATTACTTTACTTTTTAATCAAATGAGTAAAGATAGTTCATTATAAGATTGAAATCAGTCACAAGTGGTTTTGATATGGTATGAAAAATTTTCTAGCAGTAAAATAGCTGCAACCACCTATTAGTATGGACTACAACTTTTTCTCCCTTGGACAATCCAAGTATAAGCAGAATAAAAAACCCCAACTCCCACCTAATTAATATAGTGAACTATATATGCATGATTTAAATTCAAATTCCATTTTCCTTTTCATTTTGCAGCACTATATTGTTTACATGGGGCACCACTCGCACCCCAACTCGGAATCTGTCATCAGAGCTAACCATGAGATTCTTGCTTCAGTCACCGGCAGGTAGGACACTAATTTGACTACTTTATGCAGCTATATCATCTCTCTCAGTTTCGAGGTTTTTGCAGATTATTATAGCATAATATTATTTACTTGGAATAATTTTCAGTTCCGGTGGACAAGAAGCAGCACTTAACCATTACAGTAAAAGTTTCCAAGGCTTCTCAGCCAAGCTTACACCAGATCAAGCTCAACAACTTGCTGGTAATTGTGACTCTTATATTATTCTGTTCTACAAGACCAGAAACTCCTTACACTAAAAAACATAAGAAAAAATGGTAATTTATCAGAACATCTTTCGGTCTCTTATCATTTCTCGAGTTGACTTGTGTTCATGTATTACAGAACATGATTCGGTTATTTCGGTGTTTGAGAGCAAGACAAAAAGACTGAGCACAACACATTCCTGGGATTTTCTAGGCGTAGACGCTACTCCTAATTACAATCAAATGCCAATGGGCTCCAAATCCAATGTCATTGTTGGTGTAATTGACAGTGGTATATAACTATATATAGCTTCTTTTTCCTCTCATCTGTCTCCTCTCGTATTCTCTCATGATTATATATGTTCTACAGGAGTTTGGCCAGAGTCAGAGAGCTTCAATGATGAAGGATTAGGACCTGTGCCAGCTAAATTCAGAGGAGAGTGTGTTACTGGTCAGAATTTTACATTGGCCAACTGCAACAGGTACCCTACACGTCCTAGAATTATAATTCATTCTTATAACTCTTACACAGACCAACAAAAAAAAAAAATAATAATAATAATTATCGGTCCCTAAATTTTCACACTAGTCTCACTTACACTCTCAAATCCCTACTGTCCATTATTTTGTCAACTCCGGCAACCATTCCCTCCAGTCGAGGAAATAGTGGATAGTAGGGCTTTTAGGAGGTAAACTGCAACAAAATAAAAGTGAAGGTGTAAAATGACAGTAGTATGAAAAGTTGGGGTTTGCTGAAAATAAGCCTGGATAGAAATAAATACTCATAACTGTATAATGGCTTGAAAAGTTGGTTCTACTTGACAGTACGAGTGAACAATGTTTGATAATGTATGTTCAGACTTCAGACTCTAAAAGTCTAACAATTGGTTTTCTATTTGCAGAAAAATCATAGGCTCTCGCTTCTATTATCATGGATTTGAAGTAGAAAATGGGCCACTTGAGTCCTTTGCACCTCTTCCTTTCTTCAGATCAGCTCGAGATGCTGATGGACATGGGAGTCACACTGCCTCCACGATAGCTGGATCTGCAGTAACTAATGTCAGCTTCTTGGGAATGGCCACAGGAACTGCAAGAGGCGGTGCAGAAAGTGCCAGACTTGCTATCTACAAGGCATGTTGGTTCGGCTTGTGTAGTGATGCAGACCTTCTTTCAGCTCTGGATGATGCCATTGGTGATGGTGTCGATATTCTGTCCCTTTCCCTTGGCCCTGATCCTCCACAGCCAACATATTTTGAAGATGCAGTCTCCATTGGAGCTTTCCATGCATTCCAGAAAGGAATACTTGTTTCTGCATCAGCAGGGAACTCTGGTTTCCCTAGTACTGCATGCAATGTAGCTCCCTGGATTCTCACTGTTGCTGCAAGCACTTTGGATAGAGAATTCCATTCAAACGTTTATCTGGGAAATTCACAAATACTAAAGGTGTAGTTGGCATCAAATATTCCAGCAGCCTTTAATGATCAGTCACATAACTACACATGTAACTGACCTTTGGCTATAAATTTTGTGATTTCAGGGTTCCTCTTTAAACCCACTGAAGATGGATAAGTCTTACAGTTTGATTGCTGCAAGTGTTGCAGCTGCCCCTGGAGTCACAGCAAAGAATGCAAGGTAATTTTCCTTTTCACACATTTGATGCTTCCACACACACACTCAAAACAGGCTCCTTAGCACCAACAATAAAAATAAATAAATAAAAAATAAAAAAGCACATGTTTCGATATTGTGCTAATAATACTTCCAATTTGTATTCAAATTTCAAATTTTTTTTTTATTTGGTTGAATTTCGATATTCAACCTAATATATCTAATATGACTTGACATGTTAAGGTCTTAAAACTGTCTTTTTCTTTCTTTTTATTTTCTTTTATCAGCTTCTGCAAGGACAATACTCTAAATGCAAGCTTAATTAATGGAAAAATCGTTGTGTGCACCTTTGAGACATTTACCGACAACCGAAGGGAAAAAAGTATAGTTGTAAGACAAGGTGGTGGTGTAGGAATGATTCTTGTGGATCCATTTCTCAAAGATGTTGGCTTTGAGTTTGTCATCCCGGCCACCCTAATTGGTCAAGAAGAAGCAGCACAGCTTCAAGCATACATGACAACAGAGAAGTGAGTTTTCTAAGCTTGCTTGCCCTATATCTGCAGTGGCAGCAATGAAAAGTAAATAAACTGAAAGTTACGGATATCCCACAATTCAGTGTTGCTAGCCATTGAGAAGGTCAAAATTGATAAGAAATTTGACTGTATTTTTGTTTCAGGTACCCAGTTGCTAGAATCTCACAAACGACAACAATTCTGAATACTAAACCTGCACCTGAGATGGCAGTGTTCTCCTCCATGGGGCCAAATATCATAACCCCAGACATTATCAAAGTAAGTTCTATCAAAATTTTCATTTATCTCCTCAAATAAATCCAAAATAGATAAAGTTTATTATTAATGCTCCAATATGGATAAAGGCCATCATCAGTGCTATGTCCTAGATTAAATGTACAACTGAATTTCCTAATCATAGCCAACTGTGCAACTTCGTATTGCAGCCAGATATTACAGGACCTGGGGTGAATATCTTAGCAGCATGGTCTCCGGTCTCAACTACACCCACAGCAGAAAGGTCTGTCAATTATAACATCATTTCTGGCACCTCGATGTCTTGTCCACATGTATCTGCAGTTGCAGCAACTTTGAAATCATATCGACCTTCCTGGAGTCCAGCAGCCATAATGTCTGCAATAATGACAACAGGTCAGTATAGTTGAAAACGTTTTAGTAATATATTCAACTAGCTGAATACAAGATTTTTCTGACTGACTGAAATAATCTCAACTAGCTTTGTATTCAAATATTTCTTTCATATGTTGTTGCAGCAACAGCTCTAGACAACAACAAACGCCCTATTGGGAGAGATCCAAATGGCACCCCTACCACACCTTTTGACTACGGATCTGGACACATTAACCCAGTTGCAGCAATTGATCCTGGACTTGTATATGATTTTGATTCCCATGACATAATCGACTTTCTCTGCAGCACTGGGGCTAGCACTCTGCAACTGAAAAACCTCACGGGTAATCTAGTTTATTGCCAGAAGCCTTCTAAACCTTCCTACAATTTTAACTACCCTTCCATTGGCGTGTCAAAAATGAGTGGAAGGCTATCTGTTCAGCGTACAGTTACTTATTACGGCAAAGGCCCAACGGTATATGCTGCATATGTAGACTACCCAGCAGGTGTAAATGTTACAGTAACACCAGCTAAACTCAAGTTTACAAATACCGGGGAAAAGATGTCTTTCTGTGTTGATTTCACCCCCCTCAAGAATAGTAATGGAAGCTTTGTGTTTGGAGCTCTGACATGGAGTAATGGTATTCAGAATGTTAGGAGTCCTATTGGTCTTAATGTGCTTTCAACATAGACACAAAAGCCCTTCAACATGTTTCAGATACTAAATCATACAAGATGATTGCATTTGTCAATTGTCATCCAAAGCTATGAAGTGAAATGTATTTGTGTATTAGATCAAAAGTTAATTGTTACTTCCTATAGACTTTCATTTCGAAAACTACTCATTAAATCCCTTTCATTTATAAGTGGCATGCTGAATTAGAGAGCCAAAGAGCACAACACTAGAGAGAAAGTTAAGCATCTCATTAGCTTTATGAAACATGCAAGTTATCTTATTAGTTATAGACGATATGTTGTCCTCGTACTTTAGCGTTCTAGGTACGGTTAGTGAAGTAAAATTTCATGGTCTTTTTTCCCAATTAGCAGTTTCATCTATGACACAGTTCGTCAACCTCACCTGACTGCTTTAACAACTATAACAAAAGTTTTCAATTGATCTATATCTTTTCCATGGAACTGTGAAGGAAATGCAAGGTCCAATACCTAAAAATGTTCATTAGGTTTATCATAATACTCACACATGAAATTTCTCAAACGTGTTGGGAAAAAAAAGAAAAGAAAAAAGGACTCAAAGGTTCCATATACTCAAGGCTTTAAGTTTTCAATTCAGTTTATGAAGAAAATTAAACTGTTAATGCATTAGTAGCACATCAGAAACGAAATAGTCGTATAGCATAAATAATCCTCAAAATATTAAATTGGTACTCTCACATACCTCACAAACAGGAGTGGTGGTGATAAAATTTCCCGACTTCATGGACCAACCAAGGACCACAAGCAAATGCTACCCAGAATGAATTTTCCACGAGACTGTTAATTGGTACTGTCACATGCCTTGCAAATTGGAGTGCTGGCAAATAACTCCAGACCACATGAACCAACCAACTACCATTGGAGATAAATTGTCACCAAAGAGAAAAATTTATCCCAGGATGGTCCATGAGACTGTTGATCTCGTCATCTTTGAAAATTTAAAACCTTGGTATACAACTCTTCTTTATTGGGAAATACCATTGGGTTCTCGCACACCACATAAATCTAAGTACAGCTGCTAGTTGGTGGCATGACTTAAATTTTGCATGGTAAGTTAAGAATAAACTTCTCATGCTACAATCTGTGTTTTCCCCTGATGAAATTTATGCATCATCTAGAGGCTAGAAGTCATGCAGCTGCTTTGTTTGAAGGTGTTCTTGATCACTTGCACGAGAACCCTTCCAAACTTATTGTTAAATCCTTTTCCCCAATGGGGTCTCACCAATAATCTCCACAAGAGCATAAACCACCCTTGAAGTGGTGGTATCGATTTGAATCTCTGACAACTATATCCCTCGCTTCTATCACCGAAATTAATTTAATAACAGTGTGACAGTCTCCACATACCCTAAGATTTTTCAAAATCTGGATAGGAGATCCTGGAGGTTTGGCAATCAATCCAAAAGCAATGGCCAGCCTCTCACTGTGTTGATAAAGAAAGGCTGCTTTGTGTTCCTCTTCAACATCATGGAGCACGTAGTTTGTATCAGGCTGATAACCCATATCCTTCAATCGGTTATTCAACTCATCAAGTTTTGAGTATATACGGTCTGACATGGGATGTGAAACATCACCGGCCAAGAATGTATAGGTCTTGTTCTTCACCTCAATCCAGCTATACCCAGGTTGCTTTTTCACTTTTCTTTCATCCATCAACTTCCTCACTTTATCTCTCTCTTGCCAGTTTCCAGCTGCAGCATAAATATTTGACAACAGAACATAAGCAGCGGAATCTTGGGGCTGAAGTGAAATAAGCTTTTCTGCTGCGAGTTTTCCCAGCTCTAAGTTGCGGTGAACACGGCAAGCACCCAAGAGAGCTCGCCACACATTTGCATCTGCAGTGAAGGGCATGCTGTTTATAAGATTCATCGCTTTTTCAAGCTTTCCGGCTCGGCTGTACAGATCAACCATACAAGAATAGTGCTCCATTGTAGGATCAATATTGTAATCCTGGACCATAATATTGAAAAATCTTTTACCTTCATCTATTAAGCCTGCATGAGTACAGGCAGAGATTATGAGAATGAATGTTATCCCATCAATTTCCAAATTTTGTCTACGCATCTCCTCAAATATTTCAAGAACCTTATTCCCCTGACCATGTTGTGCGTATCCAGAGATCATAGAGTTCCACGAAACTAAGTCTCTCTCACCTTGTCTCTTGAAAACTTCATTTGCACTTTCAATATTCCCCATCTTTGCATACATGGTGACAAGAGCACTACTTAGACACAAAGTATTGTTCAACCTGAGTTTAATTGAGCAAGCATGAAATTGTTTCCCCTGCTCCACTGTTGCTGAAGGTCCAGCGCAAGCATTAATGATACTAGACAAAGTAAACTCGTTAGGTTTGACCCCTTTTCTTGTCAACTGGAGGAAAATTTTAATAGCTCCCACGGTGTCTTCTATTTGAGCATATCCAGCAAGCATTGCTGACCATGCTACAATGTCCTTCTCGTCAATCGTTTGGAAAACTTTTTCAGCTTCAGGAACATTTCCCGTCTTAACATAAGCGTCTATGAGTGAAGTTCCTACAGAAGGTGACTTCTCATAATTAGTTTTTATAACTTGTGCATGCACTTGGAATATAGATATAGAAGGGTGGGCCATAATGATGGCAGAATAAGTGAAATCATTTGGTCTAACACCTTCTCTGCTCATTTTACAGAATAACTTCACTCCTTTCTCTGTTCCACCATTCTGCAGGTACCCGCTGATCATGGCCGTCCAAGTTACTACACTCTGAACACCTTGCATCATGGAGAACATATTATAAGCATCGTCCATTTCACTGCACTTACTGTAAGCCACCAGGATTGCTGTTTCAATATTGCGATGGGATGCCAACCCACTCTTCAAAACACGGCAATGTAGCTGTCTTGCAAAACCCAATTCTTCATAGTTAGCACATAACTTGATAACAGTAACAAATATCGGTTGCGTGAACTTAATACCAGCAAGCCCCATCTGATTAAACATTTCAAAAGCTTCCAACTCAAGCCCATTCGTAACATAACCTGCAACCAAGCTATTCCATGTAACCTCATCTCTACTTGGCATACTATCAAAAACAGCTCTAGCCTCACTAACCATCCCTGACTTTAAATACATGTTAATCAACGAATTGCACAAGAATGTAATCGCCACATAACCATTCTTTATAACCACGGCATGAACCTGATTTCCCTTCTCAACCAACCCATCATCTGCCAAAACTCCAAGCACAGCCACATACGTAAACGGGTTCGGCTTATTTCCTTCCATTTGCATCTGCGAAAACAACTCCAACGCCTGGTCATTCAATCCGTTTCTTGCGTAACCCGAAATCAATGAAGTCCATGACACTACATTCGTCTCCCTCATCTCATCAAAGACTCTCCTCCCCTCCACAACACCCTCGGTTTTCATATACATATCGACAAGAGAGGTCCCAACACTAACGTCTTCCCCAAGCCCGGACTTGACACACTGACAATGCACTTGTCTACCCACAACTTGATCACACAAGCTTCCACAAGCCTTGACCACAGAAGACAGAACCGACCCATTGACCGGTAGACCGGCCCGGGAAGCACCCAGAAAGAGGTTGATGGCTTCATGGTTGCGGTCATTGCGAGTGTACTCGAAGAGTAAGTGGGTGTATTCTAAGGGGTCTCTCTGGGGAGTTTTATCGAACAGATGGTGTGCATTTATAGTGTTGCTGGGTTTGGGAGTGAAGGGAATGGGGTGAGAGTGAGAGAGACGTTTGGTATGAGATGAAAGGTGGGTTTGTGTGAGAGCTCGCTTTGTGTAAGAGATTGCAAGGCCCGGTTTGGTCATGCTCTCAAAAGTCTTTCGTTTTGGTCTGAACCAAGATTGGAGAAATTGAGGAAGAAATTGCTTCTTTACTTTTATGCTCTCATGCCTATTTTCCAATCACTCTTCTTGGGTCCATTCTCAAAAGTCTTTCGTTTTGGTCTCGCTTTGTGTAAGAAATTGCTTCCCCATCTTCATTCTACACCGCTTCTTTACTTTCATGGTTTTTCGGCTAAATTGGGTCCATTCTCGTCCTACATCACATGCAATCCACAATGACGATTGAACCGCCAGTCCCTCATCCTTTAATTTGGGCTGAGACGATTTTAATGCAAATGACTTTATAGTTTATACAAAACTTGAGCTTGGTTTGTCTTGCAATTCTTGACGAGCATACTTAGCTTACTTAAATTAGGGGGTTTTGTCTATTTACACCATTTTTAGAGATTTTTTTCCCACTTACCCCATTAAGTTTTTTTAATTCTCTCTTACCCAAAACACTCTAAGGAGGTCTTCCCTAATACCCCATTAAGATTTTTTTTTTTTTTTTAATTTTTTTTAATACCATTTTACCCTTACCCCTTTGTTACTTAGAGAGAGAGAAACCATGTGAGACTTCGCCGGAGCCTGGTCCCGGCCGCCGGAATCCGGCAAACTTTCGCCGGAATCCGGTCACCGGCTGCCGCCCACCGGAATTTGCTGAAAATCTCACTGAAAAGTTTTTTTGCCCCCAATAGACGACTATCAACCATGTATTGCCCTCCAATAGATGACTATCAGCCATGTATTGCCCCCCAATAGACGACTATCAGCCATGTATTGCCCCCCAATAGACGACCATCAGCCATGTATTGCCCCCCAATAGACGTCTATTACCCCCCAATAGGACTTTCAGTTGCTAAAATGAGAACTAATCTCCCTAAATTTAGACAAATAAAACTTTGATTACAGAAAAAAACAAGGAGATTACATAAATTCAAAACGTCTATTGCCCCCCAATAGCCGTCTATTGCCCTCCAATAGAGGGGTAATAGACGTCAATTAGAGAGCAATAGACATTCAAAACTTTTTTTTTCCTTTTTCCTTTCCTTCTGTCCCGTTACTTAAAAAAAAAAAAAAAAAAAACTAGAAATTGATTTGGGCACCCAGAGAAAAGCTCTGGGCACCCAATCACCTTTCTCCTCTGCCACAGCCTGGGTCGAGCACCGGCGGCGTCCAGGAGGCCATCGAAGACGTCGTGTGGTCGTCGTTGTCAGCGCCGGCCGAGCTTGGGCGAGCTGCAGCAGAATCCGAGCAAAAGTCGACCAGCACCAGCGAGGCAGTTGGACGCGGTCGAGCTCACCGGCGAGTTGCACGGAATCTGGGCGTTGCAGCAGTTGGACGCGGTCGTTGTTAGAGCGACAGCGGTTGGACGCTGTCGAGCTCACCTGCGAGTTGCAGCAGAACCTGGGCGAGAGGTCGAACCTCGCCGGAGTTGGAGATCCGGGAGCGATGAGAGAGAGAGAGAGAGACGGAGAGAGAGCAGATCGGAGAGGAATGAGATAGAGAGAGAGAGCAGGTCGGAGAGCGATGAGAGGGAGAGAGAGAGAGAGCAAACGGAGAGGGATGAGTGAGAGAGAGAGTTCAGATCGTGGAGAGAGGAGAGAGACATAGAGGCACGATGTAAATTCATTAATTAGCTTAGGGTGAAATTGTCATTTTGTTTTAAAATGGGCAAGTGAGAACAAAAATCTCTTGCTGGGGTAAGTGGGATAATTTTCCCTCATTTTGGGGCTTTGGGTCAAGGACCCTTAAATTAGAATATTTAGCCCTTTCAAAAAAAAAAAGAGAAAATGCTTATTTACCCAATTTTAGCTTAAAATTTGCCCACTTACTCCACCAACTGTTTTTTAACCTCATTTACCCAAAACACTCTAAGGGATTATTTCCCTATTACCCAATTAATTCTTTTTTATTTTTTTTTGAGACTTTTTTGCCCTCTCCTTCTTTCTCACTTAGAGAGAGAAGTCGTTGGATACCTTGCTGGACTCCGGTGACTAGTGGCCGGCCGCGGACTCCGGTGACCGGAATCCGACGACCGGTCCCTAATAATACTCAGTAACCATATTATTGCCCCCCAGTAATCATATTATTGCCCCCCAATAATCATATTACTGCCTCCCAAAAATCATATTATTGCCTCCAATAATCCTATTATTGTTGTCCAGTGAATTGTATGAACTCCCAAAACCAAAATGAATACACTACAGGCACAATTGATCAATTTATAATCATATTATTGGCTCCCAATAATCATATTAGTGCCTCCCAATAATCATATTATTGCCCCACAATACAAAGTCCAATGTATTTACTGCCTCCCAATAGACCACCAAAAATGCACCATTTTGTAGGATTCACAGATAATTTGACTTTAATACACAGAAAACAACAGGTAATTTATCAAAACACCACACTATAGTGAACCCTGTCCCTCGTATCAAAGTCTACTGGTGGCCAATAATGTGTCTACTGCCCCCCAGTAGACCATCAAACAAACCCCACAGTTACATTGCAATCTCATGATACCGAAAAAAAAAAAAATGCTCTGGGCACCCATCAACGTGTGAGGCCGGCTGTTTTTTTAGCCGGTGCTTTCTGCGGCGGGTTGGGGTCTCTTTGTTTCGGGTTGGGCTTCCCCTGTGGACACCCATGCTTCTCCAGCCTGATTCCGGCACGATTCCGACCGGACTCTTCTCCAGTCTCTCACTTGCAGCCCTTCTCCGACCGGTCCCAGCCCCAACGCAGCCCATCTCCAGTCGCTCACCTGCAGCCCATCACCGCAGCGCATCTCCGACCGGTCCCATCTCCGCCTTCGTCTTCCTCAGGTCCTCTTCTCCAGTCTCTCACCTGCAGCCCATCTCCGACAGGCCTCAGATCGGTGATCCGTGATTGAGGATGGTCGGCACCAGACCAGTGATCGGCACCAGAACGGTGTTCGGTGATTGGCAGAGGTCGACGAAGATGGGGATTGGGATGTGCTAGCCGGCGCCGAGATCGAGGTCGACGAAGAAGGTGTTGAAGGCGTGGTCGCCACTGCCGGCTGGAGAGAGAGAGAGAGAGAGAGAGAGAGAGAGAGAGAGAGAGAGAGAGAGAGAGAGAGAGAGAGAGAGAGAGAGAGAGAGAGAGAGAGAGAGAGAGAGGAGGTGGAGATCGGGGGGAGAGCGAGAGAGTTTGGGAAAGAGAGAGAGACTGAGAGGAGATGGATGAGTTTAAATTTAATTAATAGGGGCAAAACTGTCACTAGAGGTTAGATTGGGTAAATGGGGTTAAAAAACTGGTGCGGGAGTAAGTGGGCAATGTTTAGTCTAAAATTGGGTAAGTGGTCACGGCCAAAAAAAAAAAAAAAAAAATATTTAGCTATACTAAATGAGCTCAGTCCAAAAAATTAAGTTTGTTCCACCCGTTATTGTAAAAAAAGAACTGAAAAAAAAAAAAAAAAAAAAAAAACCCATAGTCCTCCATTTAATAGCTAGTTCAAAGAAGATTGCATATTTAACAAGCAGTACAGTATCAGCAATCCGAGCTCAAATTGGGAATATTATTGGGCCTGAAATGTTCGTAGTGGGCTTTCGTTTTCTCGCGTACCCCCCACCTCTGTGACACGCTGGCTCTCGGTGGAATTACAAAACGAATAAAAAAGAGAAAAGTAGAAAAGGAAAAAAGAAAACCCTCACATCTCGGTGCATTTCAAAATCTTCCAAAATTCTCAGTCGGTTCTCACACTCCCCCTTTCTTCACTTTTCTTCTCTCCCTCTCTTCCCATCTCTCTCTCTCACTCTGCAACTTTCGCAATCAAAGCCCCCCCCCCCCCCACAATCGACCTCCTTAGAGATTTGACCGTTGAAAAAGTAGTTACATCCATTTTAGGGTTTTGGTTTGTTTACGCTAGGTTAAAACTTAGGGTTTTGGAATTAAGTAGCAGAGAGAGATGATTGCGGAGAAGCCCAGTTGGATTAAGCACGAAGGACTGCAGATATTCTCCATTGATGTTCAGCCCGGTGGGCTTAGGCTTGCCACCGGTGGGGGCGATCACAAGGTCTGCCTCTGTTTCTCTATTTGCTTTTTGTTTATCAAAATGTAGGAACTCTCTGGTTTTGATTTTTTGGTTTAGTATATGGAATGTGGGAAACGAAGCCGGAAATTTAGTTTTCTCCTGAGCAAAAACAATACATCTATTTTGGCTTAGTTTGTTGGAATTTTCAATTTATTAGTCTGCGTTGTTGCCGCCGGAGAAATTTGATGGCGAAATAGGTTTGAAATTTTGTCTAGTGTTGTGTTGTGTTTTGATTGAGAGGTTCCAAGGATCTGAATTCTTATTGAGGAATTGTGTAATCAGACTTGGAGAATTGATTTATGTCGATGAAATCCGAATTTGAGTTTGGATTTTATGACAGAGTGGGTTTGAAATACTAGAGAAAAATGTGTTATTTTAACTTCAGTGAGTTTTCTGCAACATGATGTAGGAATCACTTCATTTATGATTGTTAGCATTCTGAAGAAGCAGTGTAAACGAAGTACTCGAGTATAAATTTATTATTTTAAAATCCATAAATGCAGCCTAACTTGGCAATCCGCAAACTGAGGATAACATGTCGGTAATGATGGATATCTTGATAGCTGCTTGACTCAAATACTTCAACCTCACACCCTCCATAACACTGCCAATCTGGAAGTTTTATTTTCTCTGAGTTAATGTCCACCAGAAAACACTTTGTTTTGTTTGCTGTCGGACCTGAAACTGCATTATAAAGTTTGAGTAGCTCTGATAAGTCCCAGAACAGCTTTGTTTTGGACCTATCAAGAAGAAGATGGTCTTGTCAGAGAATTGGTGCGGGACTTCTTCTGTATCCCGTTCACACCGCAACTCTTTATAATGAAAGTTATTACAATAATTTTGATAAATATTATAAACAAATAATTGTAAATACTTCAAAGTGATTTCATCACTTGCATGCTTGATTTGGAGGGGATTCTGTGTCCTTTAGTATTTTTTTCCTAGATTAGGTTTGAGAATTGTTGATTAGATTTGGTGTTTGAACAGCCACACAATGATGTTGATGTGGGAATATCTTGCATTAGACACTTTGATTATTGTTAATTTTATGGTGTCAACCGTACTAACATATGGAAGTTGTTTCTTCCTTACTTTTCCAATTGCAGGTACGAATATGGAACATGAAATCTCTTGGCCGGGATATGGAAAATGAGGACTCAACTCAGAGGCTACTTGCAACCCTCCGTGATCACTTTGGTTCTGTTAACTGTGTTAGGTGGGCCAAGCACAGTCGTTATGTTGCAACAGGATCTGATGATCAAGTGATTCTAATTCATGAGAGGAAGCCTGGTTCAGGAACCACCGAGTTTGGCAGTGGAGAGCCCCCTGATGTTGAGAATTGGAAAGTTATAATGACTTTGAGAGGGCATACTGCAGATGTGGTAATGCCATTGCTTCTACTGTTCGATTAGTTGTTTTGAATAAATTATGTTTTGTTTCATGATATGATCTACCTTTTGTTTCTCAAAATTACCACATGTTGCTTTTGGTATTTCTTTCTTCAAGGTGCAGTTAATCTGACCTTGGGAGTTACCTGTTGATTATTCTTTTCTAAAGCTTCCTCTTTTGAAATCTATGAATTTATAATTTAGGTGTTTTATTTAAATTTCTATAAGTAAATGTTATGAATTTGTAGTCCCCAGCAGGTTTGCCTAACTGGTTTGTTCCCTTTCCATGCTTAAAAAAGTAGGTGGATCTTAATTGGTCTCCAGATGACTCGATGTTGGCCAGTGGAAGTTTAGATAATACTATACATATCTGGAATATGAGCAATGGTATTTGCACTGCTGTTCTTAGGGGTCACTCTAGCCTGGTTAAAGGAGTTACTTGGGATCCCATTGGCTCGTTCATAGCAAGTCAATCAGACGATAAGACAGTAATTATTTGGAAGACAAGCGACTGGAGTCTTGCTCACAGGACTGACGGTCACTGGGCAAAATCAGTATGTCAATTGTGTTTATGAAGTATATATTTTACAACAATTGCTAAGATCAACTTCTGACCAGTCTTTATTGTTTCAGCTTGGATCTACCTTTTTCAGGCGTCTTGGATGGTCACCTTGTGGTCACTTCATTACTACTACTCATGGATTCCAGAAACCCAGGCATTCAGCACCTGTTCTTGAGAGAGGCGAATGGTCTGCCACATTTGACTTCCTAGGACATAATGCTCCTATAATCGTTGTGAAGTTTAACCATTCAATGTTTATGAGGAAGTTTACCAATGCTCAGGAAGGGAAAACTGCACCTGTGGGGTGGACTAATGGGGCTTCGAAGACAGGAGGGAAAGAACCACAACCTTATAATGTTATTGCAATTGGGAGTCAGGACCGGACAATAACTGTATGGACGACTGCAAGCCCACGTCCTCTATTTGTTGCAAAGCATTTCTTTACTCAAAGTGTTGTGGATTTGTCCTGGTATGTTTGTCGTTTCAAGAAACAATTTAATCTAAAGATTGTTTTTATTTTTTATTTTTTTAATACATAATTTCTTTTCCTTTTGAAAACAGGAGCCCTGATGGTTATTCGCTCTTTGCATGTTCTTTGGATGGTTCGGTGGCTACTTTCCATTTTGAGGTGAAAGAACTTGGTCACCGGTTAAGCGATGCAGAATTAGATGAGTTGAAGAGAAATCGTTATGGTGATGTTAGAGGTCGGCAAGCAAACTTAGCTGAAAGCCCAGCACAGTTATTGCTTGAAGCAGCTTCTGCTAAGCAAGTGGCAAGCAAAAAGGTCTCTCTGGATGTTCAACAAAATCACATGCTTGAGAAACCTTCTGCTCATGTGGGGGTTGCAACAAAAGCTTCTGAGACTCAGCTTGCTGATATGAAAAAGAGTGGAGGTGCTGCTCCTGATTGTATAAATAAAGTTTCGATGGCTACCCGAATATCTGGTCCTGTGAAGCAAAGAGAATATAGACGCCCTGATGGTAGAAAAAGGATTACTCCAGAAGCAGTTGGGGTGCCTTCCCAGCAGGAAAATATCTCTATGGGGGCTCAGTCCCAAGCACTTGACTTCCCTCCCATGTCTTCTGATCATAGGAAGGATGATAATGGTTTAGTTGTTGCTGATAGTGGCATTAGAGAAACTTCTTTCAGGGGAACACTTGGCCGAAACACTGATACAAAGGAAAGATATGGGGCCACTGCCAGAGCTATGATTACTGAAAGTCTGGTTATTGAGAAGGTTCCTGCTTCCACAAGCAGAGATGAAAGCATAAATGTGGAACAAACAGGAAATGTGAAGGCGTGTAACTCAGTAGGCTCTAGTAGTTCTATTCTTTCAATCCGGGTGTTTGATAAGAAGGAATGGGAAGACACAGTGCCAATTTGTTTGGAAGCTCGACCTTGGGAACAAGCTGCAAATGATGTGTTTGGCATGGGAAATACATTTATTACGAAAGAAACTGAAATCACTTGCACAAGGGGGTTGCAAACTCTTTGGTCTGATAGGATATCTGGGAAAGTCACTGTTTTAGCTGGAAATGTAAACTTTTGGGCTGTTGGCTGTGAAGATGGTTGCATACAGGTCAGTTTTTAATCTCCTCATACTTATCCACATGTTTTTTATTATTTTTTTATTATTTTTTTGTATGATAAACAGCGATCCGCATATTATCATAATAAGGACAAAGTTATGTGTACATTTTAAGTTCTGCTCTTAGTGGTTGCACCTCACATCATCTTATTATAAATTTAACTGTTAAGTTGCATTCCAGAAGTCCCATATAAAATGAAGCCTAATTGCTATTGAATATTTATTTGGCGAATTTGTTGTTAAAACTAATGTAGAGAGGTGGACTAATGAATCTGTCGAGAATGGATAAAACGATAGAGAAATAAATTAGAAAGTCTTTAGTCATTTAGATTTGCTGTAGACTGTAGTCTTCTAGTAGTGTTTTCATGTGTCTTCTAGATGTTTCATTAGGACACATTTCTTTGTATTGGATCATTTTAGTTTTCCGAAGGCATTTTTTTGTCAGTGATTAATGTTTGAGACTTTTTATGATTTCTAGAGTCATTACTAGGGGTCCTTTAATTTTGGTCTGTTTCTAGTATCTTCTGTAGCTCTGTATAAGAGGATCCTATACTCCTGAAAATTAGTGAATGAAATTGCTTGTGTTTTTTTTCAAACAGTTTCTCTCGACTGAAAGTCGTGAGAATTCTTGGTTTGTTTCCAGATTTCCCTTTATTCTCATCTTTTCCCTTCATTCCCAAATCTTTTAACCATGGCATCCCTTTCCCCATAGATTATAACTCTTAGATTCACCCCCAGAGACCTTAAACACAGTGACCCCTTGGTTGTCCTATATCACAAAGTTGTCAATGCCAACTTTTGGGTTTCACTTTGAATTGTAGAAATAAAACCATAACATCCCAATCATACAAAAAGCACCAGGATTTATAGTGGTGACCCGAGTCTGTGGATTCAGACTACATCCACTTTGGTGTTTTTTTATATTCTCAGATACAAACTGAGAAATACATGTAACAACAGTGTGGCTTTAAGGTAGCAACCATGAATAAAAGGGACCTATTGAAGGTGGGAGAGGCCTCCTTATATAGAGTAGCGGATAGTCTCATCTGACAGTATCTGTTACAAATAGTGATGCCTTCTTGTACATCCACTAGTTTCAGATCTCACCTTGCTCTTTCTAATAAATCTACTTCTGTGAATTGTCTACGAAGCGCCCTCAAAGCCTATAGCATTACTCCTTTACAATAGTTGTTTTTACAGATTATAGCTGCAGAAGATGCTAATACAGCTAGTAGGTTCAGAGTTTAGCATTTTCTTTTCTTTTTAAACTGCTCTTTCCATGTCCAATGTTTACATCTGTAGAGAGGGTTTTGCCACCATCAACTGCGTAAAGTTTTTCTTACCATGCATTAAATTCCTTTTGCTAGAGGGTTCCTAGGCTGATAAATGAATGTAAGGTATACTTAATATGATATAGCTGAAGACATTGAGATACACTGTGATCTATTTCTACTGCAATGGTAGACAGAAGTATATAACCACTTGCACTAAGTGGTGGGATATCTGACATATCAAATTTTTCTGGTTCCCTTGAGTAGGTTTACACAAAGTGTGGGAGACGTGCTATGCCAACAATGATGGTAGGATCTGCTGCAATATTTATAGATTGTGACGAGTGCTGGAAGTTGTTTTTGGTCACAAAAAAAGGATCCTTGTATCTGTGGGATCTATTCACACGGAACTGTCTCCTTAATGATTCCTTGACATCTCTAGTTACTTCAAACCCAAACCCATCTGCAAAAGATGCAGGTACTAGATTGAACTTGTCTTTGGATACATGGAGATACTTTTTGTTTTCTAGTTGGCTCTCTGGCTCAAAGCCATTTCTTTTCAGTATGACAGTTAGATATTGTTTAACGTCATGAACATTCCTGACCACTGGTTGCTTTTATTTATTTATCCTCATTTTCCATGCTTTCCAGGCATAATCAAAGTTATATCAGCAAAACTATCAAGATCTGGATCACCTATTGTTGTTCTTGCGACTCGTCATGCATTCCTCTTCGACATGGGCCTGATGTGTTGGCTTAGGGTTGCAGATGACTGCTTTCCTGGGTCAAATTTTGCAAGTTCTTGGAATTTAACTTCAACTCAGAGTGGCGAGCTGGCTGCATTGCAGGTTGATGTTAGGAAATATTTGGCCAGGAAGCCGGTTTGGAGCAGGTTTGTTGCTTGAAAATTTGGATTTTTGGAGACCATATTAATATGTTTGACCTCCATAATGTAGTGTAGTGTTTTGCTCTCGAAACTCATTAGGTTGTGTTGTCTTGTAGGGTGACTGATGACGGAGTACAGACACGTGCTCATTTGGAAGCTCAGTTGGCTTCTTCACTGGCTTTGAAGTCCCCTTCCGAATATCGCCAATGTCTCCTATCATACATACGCTTCCTTGCAAGGTATTTATATTCATCCCTTGTAGCAAGACCTGTTGTTTCCTACTGAATCTTAGTATATGTAGGTACTCCTGCTATTCCTTGTGGCCCCCTCTCTCTTGTTCTATTCGTAGATGTTGATTAACTACAGTATAACCCTTATAAATGAATAATGTTAGGACCACAGAAATTATTACTTTAGAGGAGTTATTATATTATCGATAAATGAATAATTATTAATTTATTGATAAATAAATACTTATTACTTTATAGAGAGATGATCAAGATTCAGATGACAGTTGTGCTCTACCAATTGTAACTTTGAATAACTACTTGCTACAAAATGAAAAAACATACCAAATTTGGTGAATGCATTGCAAAAAATCAAGGATAAAGTTCAATGCGGTTTACAAGGAAAAAGCAAAGTACTATAAAAGGATATTTTGAGAAATAGTTAAATTGAGAAAATAGAAATTGTTAAAAATTCCTTAATATGTACTATGAATTTTTATATACTATTTATTTTATGTATTTCATCAATTATTAATATTTTTTGTGATATTTCTTTTTATGTATTTTATCAGTTATTACTTTATATATTTGCTGGATCTTAAAGGATGTCTAAAAAAATTATTATCTTATGCATTTAGCGAGGTTATTACTAAAATACATCAGTCCCGAGTTGGGACCGGAGAAATTTATTATTTAATCGAGGTTATCAATTTATTGAATATTCATTTATCGAGGTTTTACTGTATGTGAAATTATTTATCGTATCTATAAATACATGTTCATTATTGGTGCTTTCTTCAACTTTCTCCGGTATGCTCTACTGCATCTTTTCTGGTGACATCGACTTTTACCCTATATATGTCATTAACTCATTATCTTTAACAAAAGAAACAGTGTGTACTTAGTTTACAAATGTCTTTAACTAAAGAAAACAGTGTGTACTTAGTTTGCAAATGTGAAACTTGAAAAGTATTAAATTATGTTAAAGATTTCCAAGAATTTCTTTCAATTCCCTTCCCTCCTATCTTATCTCTTTCCCCACTTGCTGACTGAAATTATGTAAGATTCAGGCATCAGTGCAAGTGTATCCTTTAGAGTCAGTTGCGTTGATACAAGTTTGAAAAACCTTACTACTTCTTGTTGACTTCTGTAGCACTTTTTCTAGTATGTTTGGCATGTATACATTTTCATGACTAAGATGTTGTGCTAGTAGCTGTATACACATCTGGTGTTCTCTTATCTCTAACCATGTTATTTTGCATATAGATTAGTTTCTACATCATCTACTGGTTTAACTTCTAGTATACTAGACGCCAAACACACCCTATGGGTGTGGATAATTACGTGGGCAGTTATTTCACAGAATGTGGAGAAAATTACTCCACCTTTTTTGTTTTTTATTTTTATGTTTTTGTTAAATTTCTTTTCTTTTTCTTTTTCTTTTTCTTTTATCTTGTGAATTGGCCTTTTTGTCCTTCTTGAATATATCTGTTCAAAGGTTTATTATTTGAGGGATATTTCGGTAAAAAAATTCTGTTTTGGTTTACAAACTCTCTTCTCTTAATAATAGTATAGATACATAGTAACTCTATGTTCTCTTAATAATATTATAGATACATAGTAACTCTATGTTGACTTCTATAGCGCTTTGTCTAGCATTTTTTGGCTTGTATACATTTTCATCATTAAGATGTTTTGCAAGTATTTGTATACATACATCTGATGTTCTCTCTGCATCATCTACTGGTTTAACTTCTAGTTTACATGGTAACTCTATGTTTTAATGGATTTCAGAGAAGCAGATGAGTCCCGTTTGCGAGAAGTCTGTGAGAGTTTTCTTGGACCTCCTACTGGAATGATGGAAAATACATCTTTACATTCGAAGAACTTAGCATGGGATCCTTGTGTCCTTGTAAGTCCTACAGAGTACAGACGCTTGTGGATTTGAACCTAAAACCTTTTCAATTTATTTACCCCTTAATGTTTTTTTAAGAAAGTGTTTTGATCTGTGGTCACAATAGATACTTATGTGTGGAATCAGTTTAATTTATTTTATTTTTTACTTTCACTTCTACCGGTTCTTGCTTGGCTTGGCAACGGTCAAGCAGTGTGTGATTAATTTGTTAATCTAAGATAACATGACTTTCAATTACGGTTTTTGGCTAGGGTGTAGGATACCATTAAAGTATTAGACTTGGCATGAAATTGTTTCCTTCCAATTTGTGTTACCCAGTTATGAAACTAGTTTTTGGCATGGTAGCCTGAGAAAGTTTTCTATCTGTTGGTGGTACTTACATTTTCCGTTGCTTGCCTTCTTGTGCAGGGAATGAGGAAACATAAACTTTTACGAGAAGAAATTCTTCCAGCAATGGCTTCAAATAGGAAAGTACAACGATTGCTTAATGAATTCATGGATCTCATTTCCGAATATGAAAGTGTTGAAACAAATATAGAGAAAAAATCTCACGCTTCACCAACAGAGAATGCACCAGCAGCTGAATTAATGGACTCTTCCCCAACGGTGACAAATCAACTGAACTTGGTACCTGCACCAACAGATCCAATGAAGTCTGTTCATGCTTCAACTGATATAGTGGACTCCTCCCAGGTAGCATTAAATCAAGAAAATTCTGCTCCACTAGCTAAAGATAAATTTGATTCAGATCAACCACCACCAGTGATCGATCAAGTTAGTCTTACCTCACAAGATGCAGGTTCTTAATTTTCGCAACTTATACCTTCTAAGAAAGTGTCAGATATAGGGCATGCTAACATTAGTTGAACACAGTTCTCTCGAAGAATGACATCAGTATATCTCTAGTCCATTTGACCTATGACAGATTTGAGTCCATTTTTCTGACCACCTATCTACTTAAACTAGCTACCCACAAGTATACGCTCTGTTAAAGCCTCCCATTTGTGGTGAATTATCTGTATGAGTTCCTTTCAGATGTGCAATTGGTTATTTGACAGAGTCACACCTTAAATGCAGTAAAAAATGACGTTAGGAATTTGTGTCTCTTTGCATCTGTAGTTGTGTCACTTGTGTGTACAGCATAATCTTTCCATATAAGATAGCTACTATACTATACATTTCAAACTGATCCCTGTACAATGTTTAAGATGTGGATCTTGTTTCTTGTACAATCCTATGTTATGAAACAGCAACAATTGATACATTAAGGGCATTATTAAGGGTTGTACATTGCAGTGATTTCATTTTTCTTTTATCTAATTGTAATGTAACACATCTTTTAATAAACCGCCGACCTTTCAGGTTTGCTATTTTGTCAAATTAGATTTTTATGTCAATTCGGAGGTTTTACCCCAGTTTGGTAAGACCATATACAATTATATTCCTTTACTTGATTGTACTGAAAGAAACTGTAGCTATTGTCACTACCAGTGTCATTTCAAACTATAAGAGATCATTAGCTAAACGTGATCAGAGTTGAATCCGAGGAGAAGCTCTCAACACAAGGACAACTCATTCCTGTAGAAGGTTGTCAGTTTGTTGTGACCTGCAGGAATGAGTTCTTATGTCAGTACAAAGATGTTAGGTAAGTTTTTTCTGGGTCAGTGCAAGCTCCTAATTCCTGAGGCTTGGGGAGGTCTTCAACCTACCCTGTGTTTAGCCTGCTAGAAGACTTATTGTTTCTACTGAAGAATACGGAACGGGAAGTGTGTGTGGATCATGATGGGGAGAGAGAGAGAGAGAGATAACACCGCATGTATAGTGGTTCACCTTGCCCTTGAGGTAAGGCTACGTCCACTTAGATAGTTTATTATGAGTGAGGTCAAGTGACCTTTGTAGTGATACAAGTATAGGGATCATGGATCCATCCATCACCAAGAAGGGGAGGACTTCCCTTTATAGCTAAGGGAAGTCCCCATCTATTCTATATTTCCGATGTGGGATACAATGTACATATTGCTTCTCTTGAAGCCTCTTGGAGAGCATGGGAGGGTGGCCTCCCTATGAGGTACTGGCCGACTTCCACCATAGCGAGGTAGCTCGGGTGTCGGAGTACCGGATGCATGTTGTAGGCGGGACTAGCTATGCCGCGGGGCCCACCTAAGAGGTCGTTGCTTATGCTTGGCGGTATGTAGTATAAGTGATATCAACACTTATGTAACTGGTTGGAGGCCTCCCCGAGGTATTATTTGACATTTATATGCTTGTGATCGAAGAAAATCCGTAGGAGAAATTTGAGTTCAGGGGGAAAGTCGAGATGTTTGGAGGGGAAAGTTGGATTTGGATTCTCCTCACAACACTATTCCACTGTTGATGAATTCCGCCGAACCACCAGAAACCGTCGCTGTCGTACATCACAACATCAACACTGCTGGAGTGATCCCTAAACACATTTAGTCAAGAAACAGTACCACAATAGTATAAGCACCGTCAATATTGTTGGAGAGTGCCCCAATAATCAATTAGTGAAGAATGTTTCATGCCCGTTTAAAGTCATCACCATCAGTTTATGTTTTGGGACACAGACATTCGAATGGACCCAGATTTTTTTGGACATATTTATATGCTTTATACTTCTATCCTTTTCATGAACTGGAAGATCTTTAGCACATGGATTTGTTTTAGCCTAGCTTCCCCAACAAGCATGGCACATTCCCTTTCTCTGTGAGGAAGGTGAAGCAAATGGTGGGAAATGAATGGCATTGGTCTTTGTTAGTAACCATCCATCCTAATAGCGATTGATTTGATTATTTACATATTAAGTCACTTAAGTGTACTAAATGATCAACTGCTCAACTGCTCAAATATAATTGTAATTGTCGGATCTACCACCAACTACCTATGCAAGTATCAGCCATTTCTTTTCAAAATGTTTTACGTGCATGCATAGCAATGATCCTATACAAGTAAACCCTCAATTGGAATAGAACATCAATGATTAACTCACTAATAATCAGTTTATTTTTTTTTATTTTTTTTTTTTTATTATTTTAAATTATGACGGAGATGTGATTTAAGAACTAGTCTCACACGAGAAAATTATGATGTAGTTTCGTATTACGCGTTTGTGATAGGAATTAATCTAATTAATCAACTTAACTTAACTTTACTATTTGTTTTTTTTTTTTGGTCTGAAACTTTACTATTTGTTATCTAATGTATTCTTGCACAATTTTTGAGTAAATTACCATTGTAGACTAAGATCCTAACCTATAAGTTTTACTATTTTAGACAGGTACAGGATTTTGTACTCTTATATTTTTATGGTAATAAGAGGTAAGTGAAATTTCTTAAATTGTAATTGTTTCTTGTCGCATCCTTCATGAGTGGGACATTATATGTAATTTTGTTCAAATAAATAATATTGGTATGCTAACACGAGAACAAAAAATGTAGTAGAAACTATTTAAGAAAAAAAAAAAGGTAGGAAATTATCTATAGAGAAAGTTGATACTTTTTTTATCTTGATCAATTTTTATTTCTTGTATTTTACTATTTACCATATTCCTCAAATATTAAATAAAAATTGAAATTTTAACGTAGTTCGTAATTTTTCATAGAGTAGTGCTAGGGATCCCAAAACTTTGTACCAAAATTACTTACCAAATGACATGGCACATGCCATATCATCAGTTTCTTTGGAATTTCTGTTGATATGGATTTCCTTGTTGGATATAAAATAAATTTCATTTTTTTTAAGAATTAAGAAAACTTATATTAAATAAAAGTCACAATTAAACAAAATACCGAATTAATTTAGAAAGGGAATAGATGCAGTTGTTCTAGCAATCAGCCTCCTTGCAACCTTGATACCCAGATAAAAATATATAGGGTTATTATCACAAATGGTACCTGAACTTATCTTCTATTTTATCAATGGTACCTGAACTTCAATTTTGATCACAACCAGTACCCGAACTTTTCGATTTCATTTTAAATGGTACCTAAGGTCACCTTTGGTAACTATTCTGGCCAAAAAAGCCAAATCTAAAAAAAAAAAAAAAAAAAAAAAAGTTCAAGGCAAGTCTATTACCAAAAAATCATCACTATATATGATTGCAACCCTTGAAATCATCAAAAATCATCACTATGATTGCCTCCCATGCCGTTTTTAGTCGGAATAGTGACCGGAGGTGGCTCTAGGTACCATTTAAAATGAAATCGAAAAGTTCGGGTACTGGTTGTGTATCAAAATTGAAGTTCAGGTACCATCGATAAGATTGAGGTATAGTCCAGGTATCATTTGTGATAATAACCCAAATATATATTAGAAAAAAAAGCAATTCCCACTTGAAAGATTATAACTGGGTCTTTGATGTTTGAGTTTTGAATCGATCTCTGCGAGCTTTCTTAATGTCTTTCTTTATTTCTTTCTTACCTAAAGCTTTTGCAAGGTTGCTGAGGCCTTGAAACCATGGCTTATTCCGGTCGTCATTGGATAAGTAGAATTGAGCAGGGATGAGGTCAACTAGCTTGTCCGTAAATTGAAAATGTTGATGCATAATAGACTTTAAATAAAGAATAGGATAAGAATCAATGGTCTCCCTGTCCGTTTTATTCTTCATCCTTTTCCCCATTTGAGCAAGATGAAGCCAATGAATAATATTGGTTGCTCTTCACGAGAAGCAATGTAATTATATTTGTAATTGCTTTGATTTTTGTAAAACATTAGGGTTTTGATAATATACAAAATATTTTCTCAAAAACATTCTCTTTTTAAATTGAAAATAAATAAATCCATGTCATTGAAATTTATGGAATGATATTGATGAAGTGGTGTATGCCACATCATTTGGTACTCAATTTTGGTATAAATATTTGGTGTCTCAAGCATTTTCCTTGTTCATATTATACGCTAATAAAACACGTATTTACATTTTTAAAAAAATACTTTTGTACTTCGTATTTTTAAAAGAAACTCGTTATATTTCTCGTACTTTTGAAGCCAAAAGTATTATACACGTACTATACATGATTTATATGTTTTTTTTATTTTACACATATTATTGAACAAAATAAAAATTATTATTTTTAATTAAAAAATTAATTATTTAATTGATTAAAAATATTTTGCTGAATTTTTCAATAAACTATTTGATAAAATATCTGAATAATACACGTACATATTTTTCGTGTATTATACACTTCCCTTTTTTACTAACTATGAATTTTAAGGACTATTAGGCCTTTTCATACTCACTTTAGCCAACAAAGTGTTCCCGTATCTACATAAAGAAAAATTACCCAACATTATAATACTTTTAGGATTAACATAATTTTTAGTTTATATCAACTATAGGCCAATTGCAAGTCGCTACAGCGCCAAATGGATTTAATTTCCTCCCATGTTTCCGCAAAAGCAATGGATGGTTATTCTTGTTGGTCTCATCTTTCCATCTTTCTTTTCTTGCATTGTTTTTGCATGTTAGATGTGGGGTGCCCTATTTCATAGGTTTCAGTAGGAGAAATTTTTCAGTCTTCTTTGCATTTCGTTTTTTCTTTTACTTGTATGACCTAAACGAAAATACATTCCTAGGGCTCTTGAGGATAGCTTTATAAAGTTACTGGTTATCGTTCTGGGGGAGACGTCAGTGTTTAGGTCAAATGACATGTACAAAAAAGCTTTAGGATCTAAGTTCATAGTTTTTGATTGTCGGTTCCAGAATTTGTATTTTTGGATTAGTTGCATTAAAGAATAAGCAGGCCCGGACCTGAAATTTTCAGACCTGAGGTGAACTCTAGGCCATGTTTGTTTCCCGAAAAGTGGACATTGGAAAAGGAAACATTTTCCTTTCCTGCGTTTGGGACAGCCAAGGAAGGGAAACATTTTCCCAAAGGAAAGGAAAAAGTGAGGGAAATTGGTTCCCTCCCCCCTCCCTCAGGAAACACTTTCCCAAAGGAAAGGAAAGTGATTCATTTCCTTTCTGGTTACCAAACATGGCCTAGGAGTTGGGCCCTCAAATCGTAGTGTGTATTAAAAAAAAAAAAATCTGGAACTAAAGCTATAAACTCAAAATCTGATAATAAAGCAACAAACAACATGTAATATCCAAAAATATTTAGATTATAAGTAAATAATATATCCGAAGATGTATTATATCAGTTAGGCTTCTACTGTTGTTTTTTTTTTTTAATTTAATTAAATTTTTTATTTTGGGTACACTTTCAAGTATTAATTAATGGGAGTACCCCATTTTCTTTCTTTTACGTCTGAATGGGTGTAAACATTTTAACATTATATATTATATTATATATGTCAAGCATCATATATTATATATACATATCCTATCCAGAGAGAGGCCTCGCTCTGAAATTAAAGTATGAGGTTGGAGTTTAGGGTCACTTTTCGGTCTCATATCCACATCTCGACCGTTCAGTTTTTAGGTACTAATGTATAGATCATCTCTGCAAAATTTCAGCTAAATTGATGGTCGTTAAGGCATTGATAACTGCCTTACATGTGGTGACCCGAGAGGGGTGGGTCCCACAGCGCCGCGACTTCGAGCCAATGAGGAACCGACATGTCACGAATGACATCCCGATAACTCATCAACCCGAAATCGCAAGGCCTTTTGGGTTCAGACTGTTGGTTTACAAAACACTTTCTTGGACAAAAGTCACAAAACATTCTAGCAACCGAACAACATATTTTCGCAAGCGGGATTTAAAGTGAGCTAAAAGATTTGGGCTTACAATAGGAGCCCAATTTGGAAAATAACAAATCACGAAGTAAAAACAAGTATGAGAGACGGGCCCCAGGGTTACGGGTCTCTCGAAATTTTGTAAAGGAGCGAATAGAAAATAAATAACGAAGTTACTTCAAAATCTGATAAGGGACCAAAACCTTCCTTTTGATAAAACTAAAGAGAAATGCGCCAAGCCGTGCCATGTGCCTCCCCTGTACGCTTCCCGACCACATGCTCGAAACCTGCACACTATAGTAGGGGTGAGCTTTCGTCCTCGCATGCCCAATAGGGGCCGACCCAACCATGCTAGGTTTGAAAAATAATATACTTGAAAATATTTACTACATAATATTGTGCACGTTTATCGAAAAATGCTTTAAGAAGAGTGGCGACCACAAACATTTGTTTTCTTTCATAAAACATATGCAGTATGCTTCACACACTTGGAGCTCCAAGATACTTACCTGCCGGCTAAAATAAAACAAATCAGTGACCGACCTGGTTCGTCCTGAATTCGAGAACCAGCCAACTACTCTGTAGTACTTCCGACTACAAGTAGCGAAAGTGTCCATTTCCTGGCCCTGAGTCTCCTATGACTGGTTCACTGTCTATACTCACTTTTTCTCGACAAACATAGGAGCACGGCCCCCTCCGGAGGTTCACGGTTATCGACACCGTGGGATCCCTAGGAATCAACGCGTCTAGGTCCCATTCACTTTCAGGTCACAAGTACAAACATACAAGGGTACAGTATCTCAACATGCAAGTCTAGCCTCGGTTTTCGCAATTAGCAATTATCAGTTCTGAAAACACATGTATCACGAGGCATCGACTAATGAACAGCCAAAATCGTACTTGCAGGCAACATACTATCTTAGTGTAGCATTCCACATATACTGAAAAACCTCTAACAAGGAAGGGACAGCTCGTCCACAATTAGCTTCCTTTTCGACTTTCGATACTTCATCCGGTTCCAAAGGCACACGCACAAGCCCTTTATAATAAAATTAACCAATGAGTAACCTGACGTCATTATAACTCAACTAACCGAGCAACCAAAACATTTATTTAGTTTTCCTTAAAGTCCATCGGATTATCCTTCAACATAAAAATCTACTATCCATTCCCAAATAATCCAAATGATATTGCATTTGAACCATTTGGGATATGGTAATTATACTTAGCACTTTGATTTCATTTCTTTAACCTTTTTACTTTAGGAAAACAAATCACAATTTCCATTCCCGAACAATTCACTTAACGTAGTAAGCTCATTTGGGATATGGTGATCGTACTTCTTTCCTTATTATAATTCGGGTTAAATATTTGATGTCATTGTCTAGCATTCCTTTCTTTAAGTAACAATTATACTTACCATTCCCGAAGGGTTACAGTTTTGGGATATGGTAACCTTAAAACACTTCACTTGTAATTTACTTAATTGGTCGATATCAAATATCCCAATTTCACTTATTCACACAAAGGTCACCACTTTCGCTACCCATTCCCACTCGATATTGTTATTACCCAAATTCCTTACCTATTACCAACTCCTTTCAAAACTCAACAAATAAGCCATTCACCTACTCATCTTGCATAATAACAAGTCCAACATTGATAACAGATTCACTTTTTTTTTTTTAATTAACAAAGCCCAGATTCTATAAATATTCAATTAATTCATACTCGTCAAGCAACATATCAAATCTCATTCCATTCCGTAACAAACCACTAGAATCCTATAATACAATCACCACATATACAAGTCCATAGCGTGGCAGAGACCATCACCTTACCATTTCTTCTCTTTTCAAACAAAGGCGAATCCAACTTTTGCTGCTCCGGCTCGACTGCTCCTTGACCAACTATCACTCGAATTCCTAGCAAGCAGGTCGAGTTCAATAATCCAACCATAACCAATTCATATACAACACAGAGTTTGTGGTCCTTACCTCAATCCATTTTCAGTGGGGTGACCCAATATTTCCCCTTCTCCAAATCTTCGAACTCCCAAATTCCAAAGCTCAGGATTTCCAAAATCTCTCAAAGCAGAACAACAACTTAGTTAATTAATCCCAACGTCCAAACAACAATCAAACTCATAACTCAAAGGCCTGCATTCCTTACCCATTTTCAGTTCTGCCGAGACCATAATCTCCGCAAAGTGCTGCTTCTTGCAGTCTTTCTCAGTTCTTCATCCTCCCATCAAGAACACAAATCAAAGCCAAGACCAGAAGCTTCACTCTCCGGTCTGAATTCCATTATTTCCTCAAGCCCTGAAAACCCAAGGTTAGAAAATCGACTTCTCTCTGAATTGGAATTCAAGTAGCCAACGAACGGGGCTAGAGAACGTCTTACCAGGACAAGGGATTAAATCGGCGGTATACCTGGAGGAGCTATGGCGGTCTACACACCAGCGGCGGCGCGTGTAGCGCGTGCGGTGGCCCTGGTCGGAATCGGAGATCGGCGTCTCAGAAACAGGTGGGTAGTGAGGCGCTGATTACATGGCTGGAGACGATGCATGGCGGTGCTGGGCTCGGGTTTTGGTCGATATAGGAGCTAGTTCGAAGGGTGGAGGCTGTGTCAAAAGGTGGTGGCCGGAGATTGGGTTTCCGGCGTTTGCAGAGGGAAGAAGAGAGAGAAAGTGTGAGAGGTCGGGGAGAGAGACGCGGCCGAGAGAAGGGAGAGGGAGAGAAATGAGGCTAGGGTTTTTCTCAAGTTCCTATTTATACTTGTTTGTGAGAAAAGTCAAATTTTCCCTTGTGACGAGTTACGAAACTCTTCTAGTTAATTGCTTTCGGTTTTGGGCTCGTAACGTTTCTTTCATTCGTTATTCGTCTGAAACTTTCTAAGTTGTTTCTCGACTTCGTCCTAGGCCCAAAACAAAGGACTTTGGCCCAAACTTAAATTATGAGGCCCAAATTGTGATCTTGATACCAAAATAATTTCCAAAAATCAATTCCTTCACTTAATTCACCTTGCGAAAACCTTATTGGCGAAATATTACCTTCAAAAATTAAACAAAAATTTTCGGGGGCTCACATTAAAGCTAGTACGGTTCAGGTTGAACAGATTCAGTTCGTCCATTGGTTTAAGCGAGTTAGATACCTTAAAGATTATTAATTTGGCTGAAATTTTGCAGAGATGATATATACATTAGTACCTAAAAACTGAACGGTCGAGATGTAGATATGAGACCGAAAAGTGACCAGATATAGATATGAGACCGAAAAGTGACCATAAACTCCAACCTCACACTTTAATTTCAGAGCGAGGCCTTGCTCTGGATAGGATATATATATATATATATATATATATATATATATATATATATATATATATATCTATATATATATATATATATATATATAAATCTGTCCAACTTTTTGTGGGGCCCCTTAAACTTATGTTTCTTTCCCTTTATTCGGAGAAGTGATTGCTATTAATTAATATGTTCACACACACTTCTCCTTGAAATACTGACAAATACGACACTTGGACATAATAAATAGCAATAAAAAAAAATTTGGGCCTCGTGTGAGGTTTGGCCCTGAGAATAAGTCATGTCTATTTCTATCGTGGCCCCAAAAAAGTGGGTTGTCATGTGTACTAGTTGCTGTCAATATATCATCGTCATTCCACAGATAAAAAGTGTGATTATACCTTGTTTTTGTGTTTTGTATTAAGGGTGTGTTTGGAGTATGCCGGCGTACCCTACGCCGAAGTGGGGCCTGCCTTGCTAGCGTCTTCCTCTCCACACAATGTATATGAGAAGGGTACAGTAGTAATTAGCCATTTCATAGTCGTTATCAGTTCAAAACCAAACCGTTACGGTAAAAAACGAAGGACTTTCATAACATTATCGCAGAACCTTGAATCATGTGAATTCAAACCCACAAAGCCAAATCTTTATACTCAGATCAAACCTCTCATCTCCTCTGAAAACCCCATCTTCATCATCCACCACGATCTCAGAAACCCACCTTTCAAATTCAACTACTGATCAATCTCCAATCCCAAAATTCCCATCACTTGAAGTACCCTTCATTCCCACATGCACAAAAAGCCCACCTTCCTTAGCCAACACCCTCATCCACTACACCACTACAAACATCACTCTATAGCAAACCTTCAACAAAATATCAGAATCAGCAAGGATCCTAGCAAAGAAGGTGCCCTGCAACTTCCTCATCTTTGGCTTAGGCCTCGATAGCCTCATGTGGGCTGATTACACGTATTTATATATGTGTAATTATATCTAAAACACTAGAAATAAGCCAATCCACATGTCAATTAATATGTAATTAGTTTATTTTTATTTATTTTATAGGAAATAAACGGAGTCAAAAATATTGGAAGAAAATAATGCAAAATCGGAGTGAATCGTAGAGAAATGAAGAAAAGAAAAAGTTGAATTAATTAATCATTGGTTCAATTAATTGATGAAACCATGATTAATTAATCATGGCAGCCACAGCCCACAGCCATATTCACGTTTGTTATCAATGCCTTAACAACTATCAATTTAGCTGAAATTTTGCGGATATGATCTATACATTAGTACTTAAAAACTGAACGGTCGAGATGTGGATATGCGACCGAAAAGTGACCCTAAACTCCAACCTCGCACTTTAATTGGCCTCGCTCTGGATAAGATATATATATATATATATATATATATATATATATATATATATATATGTTATATCGACCCTCTCGTCTTAGAGAGAGGAGAGCAGCGCCGCAATCTTGGAGGAGGGCTGCTGCCCTCTCTCTTCTCCCTCCTCCATTTCTTTTTCTTTTTTCATATTTGCTTTAATTTTATATTGGGATTTCAAGGAGAACTCACCCAAGACTTCAAGGATTCATCATGGGCTTCAACCTTTACTAGATTCAAGATTTGGGTATTTGTAGGAGTTGTAATTGAAGGCTAGTCATGCTAGCTTTTTAGCTATTTGTGACTACTCTTGTTTTCTCCTACATTTCTCTACTGTTTTCTATTTGAATTTTGTAAATTTGATGTCTATGATTATGGGTTGTGAGTAGACTTTGTTAACCCTAACCCAAATTTGATGTAATGGATGCTTAATTTAATTTATATATTGAATTTGTTAATTATTGGATGCTTGTGTTTTGTGATAATTGATTAGAATGCGTGCTTAGGAATTGTTAACTCTTGGGTATGTGTTTTAATAAGTCTAGATTAAAATTTGGGGGATGACATCCTTAAATTTTAGAGCTAAAACCCTGATTTAATATTCGTGGGAAGTACAAGCATGGTTCACTACATAATTAGCTTGATCGCAATTATGGTGAGTTTGCTTGCCTGATTCCTCGATCTCTAGGCCTCTTGATGTGAATTAGTGACCATTGAACCGGCTCTAATTCATGCCAAGTGAGTTTCTACGACCCTTGAACCGGAGTAGGAATACCATGAAAGGGAATTTCTACCCTTGAGCCTTGAAAAACCTTGGGTACGGCTTCTACCATCTTTAATAAATTGCACGTAAATCAAATTAGCATCTAGAGCATTGAATTAGGGTTAGGATTCATCCCTAGCTACCAATCCCCTATTTATATTCATTTTTTACTTTTCTTTCCTTTATTTAATTTAGTTGTTAATTAAAGTCTCCATTTAAATTCTTGCACTTTAGTTATTAGAAATGCAAATTACATTTTCGGTGACATTTAGGCTTCATTGTAAATAGTCATCACTAGGCTCATAGCTTTGATTAGGCTTTGGTGCAAACCAAAGCCGAGCATTGCTAAGGCTTGGTGCCTTAGAGTAGCATTTTTGTTTGTTTTCTTTTTCTTTTGTTTGCTAAGTGTCTTTATTTTCGATTACTCAAGGATTGTGGTTTAGCCACTAATCCCCGTGGTACGATAACTTTGGGCATAATATTTCTCTATCTTGACAACGATACGTGTGCTTGCGTAAATGAGTATCAAGTCATGGGCGGCTCTCAACCACGGCGGCCGCACCATTTTCCTAAAAGGAAGAGTGAGATTGGAAGGAAGAGTACCTGCGATGAGCTTCAATGGCGAAATTGAGCGCGGTGGGAAGACCCAGACATGAATCATATGAATGGATTGAAGACTACGATTTTTAGAATCTGCTGCTATGCATGTAAAGAGTCCTGAGTTGGAGTCTAAGTTTTTCAAATGGTCAAATTTGGTCTGAAATGAACACATAAAAGCCAAATCGCCACCGTGAGCAGGGGTCGTAATCAACTAAAATGGCAATATTTCCAAAATTAATCCAATTCAAAAACCACGTATACAAATGTGTACAGCGTGAAGAGTAGATCAAGTTGCATACCTTATGCATTGCAAACTGTCGCCGGATCCTTCGGATATTGCAGGGAAACCGCCGGAAAACACAACTCGTCGGCTTCGATTCTCTCTCTACACCCATTCACTGGACCAACTGAGGCTACAAGCGGAGCCGCAGAAAGGAGTTGAATTGATTGAGAGCCGTGCCCCGCTGTTTAGTGGTCACATGGCAGAGTCCCGACCGGGTTACTTTCACGGGTCGGCGAAATAGAAACGGGTCGAGCATCTGGGATGTTTGATCCCATCAAGCCCTTTTTTATATACTTGGAATCAATGATTCAGATTAGATGATGATTGAAGCTAATGGTCCAGATCGCACCATGTATTTTCTTTTATTTAAAATGAATTTACATAATTTTCAAATTTCATAAATTCATAATAATTAGCCTAGATATCCAAAAATTTCTAGAAAATTTTCACGAACTTGTCGCATCCCGTAATTTATTATCTAACCTTTAAATTGAATATTTTATATCAAGAATATTTAAAAAAAATTTCTCGTAGGTCGTCATAGAGTCTAAGAAGTTTCTATAAAAAAATTTCATTTATTTGTTTATCTTAAAAATATAAACTACACATTACTTGCATTATATTAAAATGCTTAATGTTCAAGTAAAACCCTAATTTGTGTTTGGCCCAAACTCTAGGTTACTTGACCTAGTGGTAATAGAGTTTAATTAGAAGAATCTAGAGATTATCTTTCCTTGTATGATTCAGACTCTATGCATTGTAATCCTCTATATAAAGAGGCCCTTATTATCAATGAGAATACACAGCGAATTTCTCTCAATTTCAGTTTCTCTACAACACGTTATCAGCACGAAGCCCTAACCCTGAAACCTAATATTCGTAGCCTTCAAATCCCAGAAACCTCCGCCGCCCACCTTGAAGCTCTTACCTCCAGAAGCCCAGAACCGGCGGCGCTGCCCCCAGAACCGGCTGGAACAACACCGAACCGGCCTCCGGAAGTGACGAAAGTTTTCCTACCCGGCTCGAAGCCTTTCGCTCAGCCTCTGACAACGATACTCCACCATCAGAAGCTCCTCCACCCCAGATCCCCGGAACCGGAAACCTCATCACCGGAACCGGCCTATAAGTACCTGAACCGGTCACCTGAAGACCCATTGCTCTGAACCGCCGCCTGACCACCAACCCAGAAGAAAAGTCAACCCAGCAGACGCCAGCCCAGACCAGACGCAGCCCTAGGCCCAGAAACTGAGGTGCAACCCAAAGCCCAAGAAGCTGACCTCGGCCCAAAAGCAAAGAACCAGGCCCAAAGCCCACTGACGTCAGACCCCTGCCACGTCAGCATCTAGTCAGCGTCCAGTCAGCAGCCCACGTCAGTGTCAGAGTGCCACGTCAGCACCTCTGGTCAACGCCGGTCAACCTTTTTCCGGCCACTTTCCAGTGACTTTTTCCGGCCACCTTTTCCGGTCATCTACAGTAACTTTCCGGTCAAGTATTTCCGACCACTTTTCAAGGTAAATCTTTTCTAAAAGTTCCTGTTTTTGAAGTTTTTCAATTTCTTCTTCTTTTTCTCGGGGACTTCCAACATCCCTTCTTCTACCCCTCTTTCTTCTTCATATGGGAGACCAAAAGCCGAACTGTGGGGGTTCGTGCTCACTCCTAGCTTGGAGCTTGTAGAGGCCTCCAAACTTAGAGTTTGTTCAGAAGAAAACGATCGACCACATACATCGTCGTTTCGATTTAATCCAAAAACCCCTCTTGGAATCGGATTTTCATGGAAGCGACTACGCTCAGAAAATCCCTAATTTCTTGGAAGCGACTACGCTCAGAAATTTATAGTTTTTCGTGGTAGCCTTCTTCGCTCCGAAACTAACCCTATTTTCTTGTTGTTTTTCAGGATGAGTAACCTGAACAAGTTGAGCTTCGCTCTACTAGAGACAACAGGCGCTGGATACCACAAGTGGGTCCGTGATGTGCGCCAGCATCTTAAGGCTGATGGGATCCTGAGTACGATCCAAGAGCCAAGTCAGGACGTGCGTACTCCTCAACAAGCTGCTGCTTTTGAAGCAAATAAAGCTACGAGAGAGGCGAATGAAGCTAAAGCCATCATTCTCATGACAAGGCACATGAATGACGCGCTCCAAAATGAGTACCTCAATGAGGAAGACCCAAGAAGACTATGGGTAGAACTCGAGCAGCGTTTTGGCAACGTCCGTGATTCCCTGCTTCCAGACTTAGAAGTGAGATGACATAGCCTCCGCTTCTGTGATTTCAAGTCTGTACTTGACTACAATTCAGAAGCACTTCGTATCAAGTCTATGATGGAATTCTGTGGATAGAACATCACTAATACAATGTTGATCGAGAAGACTCTCTCCACCTTCCCCGTCTCTGCATTGATGATAGCCAAAAACTATCGGATTGATGTCAATGCTAGACGCATCACAAGATTTCATGAGCTAATTGGTGCCTTGAACGTAGCTGAAAAGCACGACAACATACTTGTGAAGAACTATAACTCCAGACCCGTGGGAACCAAGTCAAATCCGGAGTCTAATTATAGTCGCGCCTCCAAGGGAGGACTCAAGGAGCGAAACCCTAATAATAGGGATAATTCTGGACGTTCTGGTCCATATTCTCGCCCTAAAGAGGAAGGAAACCGCCAAGATAGGCGTGCACGAAACCGTGGAGGTAAACGTGTGAAGAGAGAGAGAGGCCAAGCCTCTAGTTATGGTGGTAACGCCACCAAAGGCAATAACCGTCCCCAAAACTCTCACAGAGCGCCTCGATCAAGGGAACCTGACCATAATAATGCTTGTCTCAGATGTGGATCAAATGGACATTGGGCAAAGAAGTATACTGCATCCCAGAATGTTGCAAACGCATACAAAATGTATCGTGAAGCAAGGGAGGCAAATTACATGGAACAAGAAGATCAAGATGGAGATCTCGATCTAAGGGTGGAAGACTACAAGGATCAAGACCCAGAAACTGGCGATTTTGATTAAGTCTTTTTATTTTCTAAGAGATGTAGGCAATTGCCATATTATTTTTGTAGTAGATGCCAATGATATTAGTCTTTCTTCAAAGTAGGCGTACTCAATGTAAGTGTGATGTCTAGGAAGGTTTTGAGATAAGTGGTACTTAAGCGAGCCTTGCTCCACCAACATCTCTCTACTCACCTGGTCACATTTGCATTGGAATTACCGAAAGGAGTTAGACGACTACCATTGTTTTGCATTAGCTATTTTATTGGATTAGACTTCCTTTGGTTAAAGAAACGATGATGTAATTCCGTTTGGCTTATTAATAAAAGTTGAGTTCTTTTCTTTATGACTCCTTTTTTAATTACGAGCTTTTCTTTTAGGAATGGATGAACTTCAATGTCTTGCGGATAGTGCGACTACGCACACCATTCTACGACATAGGCAATTATTCTTGGAGATGTTGCCTACATATTCATCTGTGACTACGATGGCTGGGCCATCAGGTTTAGTTCAAGGACATGGAATGGCCCAATTCCTTTTTCCTAATGGCACCTTAATTAAAGTCACTGAAGCTCTCTATGCTCCTAAGGCAAACAGAACCTTATTGAGCTTTAAAGATATTAGAGCCAACGGATTCCATGCGGAAACGCATAGTGAGAACGAAATAGAATTCCTTTGCGTTACCTCTAATGATTGCGGAAGAAAGCGCATCTTAGAGAAGCTTATGTGTCAATCTAGTGTACTTTATGTCACTACAATTCGACCTATTGAATCCAACAATGTCATAAGAGAAAATCTCTTGGATTCAGACACATATTGGCTTTGGCATGACCGACTAGGACATCCTGGTCGTGATATGATGCTCCGTATACTAAAGACTTCACACGGACATCCATTCTTCAGAGTGAGAAGAAGCAAGAATTGAAAATTGATTCCTGGACTTAGCAAGACCGCAACAATTGCAGCATCTGGCGCTGCAGCCGTCTTGGGGCGCCATAGGACCGCCCAAGTCCCATGTGATGACGCCATCAATGGCGCCAACCATGAGCATGACGCCAACCATGAGCATGACGCCATGGTTGTTCCTCCCAATGGCCATGACGCCATAAACAGTAATTCCCATGGCTCCAACGCCATGATGGGAGATGTAATCACACATTTTGCTTCTAATAGCGCTACAGACGCTCAGGCCCAACCAAAATCCTCATTGGTTGCTTCTAAGGCCCCTCGCTCTTTCTGCAGAGCCTGTTCATTCGGGAAATTAGAACCGAGACCGTCCTACGCAAAGGATCCCAAAATACTCATTCTGTTCTTACAGAGAATCCAAGGGGATATCTGTGGACCAATTCAACCACCATGCGGACCTTTTAAATACTTTATGGTCTTGGTTGATGCATCGACACGCTGGTCACATGTCGCGCTGTTGTCCACTCGAAATGCTGCTTCTGCTAAACTCCTCGCCCAAATTATTCATCTACGGGCTCACTACCCTGACCATCCTATTAAGTCCATTCGACTTGATAATGCTGGGGAGTTTACATCGAAAACATTCGATGACTATTGCATGTCACTGGGGATTGATGTAGATCATCCAGTTCCCCATGTTCATAACCAAAATGGTCTCGCAGAAGCTGCTATCAAACGACTACAGATGATAGCACAGACATTGGTTATGCGCACCAATCTCCTTGTTTCTGCTTGGGGATATGCAATATTGCATGCAGCGACGCTAATTCGTCTACGACCCACTACCACCCAATCTTACTCTGCGTTACAGCTAGTGACTGGGTACGAGCTTGATATCTCGCACTTACGCATTTTTGGGTGTGCCATTTATGTGCCTATTACGCCGCCACAGCGTACTAAGATGGGTCCACAACGACGAATGGGCATTGATGTTGGATATGAATCTCCAACGATCGTCCGCTACCTTGAACCCTTGACAGGCGATCTCTTTACCGCTAGATTTGCGGATTGTCACTTTGATGAGACAGTCTTCCCATCGTTAGGGGGAGATAAGAACACAGATGTTCAACAGGAACGACATGAATTGTCGTGGTCTGTCCCCACTATATCTCATCTCGATCCCTGTACCGCACAGTCCGAACTTGAAGTGCGAAGAATAATCGAGCTCCAGAACGTAGCAGACACTCTGCCTGATGCGTTTTCTGATGTTGCCAAAGTGACGAGATCACACATACCTGCTGCAAATGTGCCTGCAAGGATAGATGTCCCAAATACTGGACATCACGCCACTCCCGTGACACCAAGAGATGGCACCATTGCCAAACATGGCAATGATGTGGCATCTATGGCCGCAGGTCCCGCAAGAAAGCACGGTAGACCGATTGGTTTGAAGGATACTCGCCCTAGAACGAGACCGAATGAGGCACAAACAAATCCTTTGATCATCGATACTCAAAATCCGTCCCATGAGAATGTTCCGGATTATGGTTATGTCCAAGAGACATCATTGGGTGACGCCTCAATGTCAGAACCTATCCCTGAGAACGTAGAGATCTCTGTTAATTACACTAGTGTACATGGGACGTGGGAAAGAAACTCCATCATCATTGATGATGTATTCGCGTATTCAGTGGCGCGTGAGATTATTGAGACCGATGACATCGAACCACGCTCCGTTGATGAATGCCAACGTAGAGCTGACTGGCCAAAATGGAAAGATGATATCCAGATAGAACTTGATTCTCTAGCGAAAAGAAAGGTATTTGGAAAGGTTGTATCAATACCGCCCAACACCAAACCAGTTGGTCACAAATGGATATTCGTTAGAAAGCGTAATGAGAAAAAGGAGATTGTAAGGTACAAAGCTCGCCTTGTGGCGCAAGGTTTCTCACAGCCCTGGAATCGACTACGAGGAGACCTATTCTCCCTTAATAGACGTCATAACGTTCCGCTACCTTGTCAGTTTGGTAGTTTCTGAAAAACTGAACATGCAGCTTATGGATGTGGTTACTGCGTATCTATATGGGGATCTAGATACAGAGATATACATGAAGATTCCAGACGGAATTCAGTTACCCAAATCAAGTGGCTCTAAACCACGGAGCACGTTTGCGATTAGATTGAAACGCTCACTATATGGATTGAAACAATCCGGACGGATGTGGTATAACCGTCTAAGTGACTACTTGATTGGAAAGAGATATTTCAACAATGAACTATGCCCATGTGTGTTCATAAAAAGGACAAGTTCCGGATTTGCAATAGTAGCGGTTTATGTCGATGACATGAACATAATTGGCACCCTTAAAGAGTTAAGGGAAACCGCTGAACACCTGAAATCCGAGTTTGAGATGAAAGATCTTGGGAAAACACGGTTTTGCCTCGGTTTAGAACTTGAGCACCGTAGAGATGGTATCCTGATTCATCAATCAGCTTATACCCAAAAGATGCTTAGGTGTTTCAACACTGATAAGATTAAGCCTTCAAGCACCCTAATGGTCGTCCGTAGTCTTGATGCAAGGAAGGATCAATTTCGTCCAAAAGATGACGACGAAGAAGTGCTAGAGGCAGAAGTGCCCTATCTAAGCGCAATAGGCGCATTATTGTACTTAGCACAATGCACAAGACCGGATATCTCATTTGCTGTGAACTTGCTAGCTAGATATAGCTCTGCGCCTACACGACGCCATTGGACTAGTGTTAAAGATATCTTTCGATACCTAAGTAGTACGATCGATATGGGCTTGTTCTATCCCTACAGAGAGAAGATGGATTCGGACCCATCAAGTGTCAGGGACGCCACACATTGTGGACTGCGTTCCCTCTCCCCATCCCAAAACGATATAAGTGTTTTGGAAGGTTTTGCTGATGCTGGGTACCTCTCTGACCCACACAAAGGTCGCTCCCAAACTGGTTATGTTTTCACCATGGGAAAGACCGCGATATCTTGGAGGTCTACAAAGCAGACCTTAGTCGCTACCTCTTTGAATCATGCAGAGATTATTGCTCTTCACGAAGCAGTTCGTGAATGTATATGGCTTCGATCCATAGTTATGCATGTTCGAAGCAATTATGGTTTGAAGTCTACCACAGATGAGCCAACAAGCATTTATGAGGATAATGCTGCTTGCATTGAACAAATGAAGCAAGGCTACATCAAAGGCGACAACACCAAACATATATCGCCCAAATTCTGCTACAATCAGCAACAACAGAAGCTCCTCAAGATCAAAGTGAACCAGGTTCGATCTGAGAACAATGTGGCAGACTTGTTTACTAAGTCATTGCCCAAATCCACGTTCGAGAAACATGTGGCAAGAATTGGCTTGCAGAAATTATCTGAACTCCCATGATCGTAGTCATTAGGGGGAGGCGCAGACATCAGGGGGAGATGTCTACATGTTCATCTCGAAACGTGAAGGGTGTGTTGTTCTCTTTTTCCCCTTTGACCGAGGTTATTTTTGTCCCACTGGGTTTTTGTTACTCGGCAAGGTTATTAATGAGGCAACGAGAGAAGCACCGCGTTTGGGCAACACAAGGGGGAGTGTTCAAGTAAAACCCTAATTTGTGTTTGGCCCAAACTCTAGGTTACTTGACCTAGTGGTAATAGGGTTTAATTAGAAGAATCTAGAGATTATCTTTCCTTGTATGATTCAGACTCTATGCATTGTAATCCTCTATATAAAGAGGCCCCTATTATCAATGAGAATACACAGCGAATTTCTCTCAATTTCAGTTTCTCTACAACACTTAATTATTTTTATAATAAAAAAATATGCATTTTTATTTCAATAGTCGATAACTCGAGATGGACTTTTTCGATATTAGGCATATTTTTCCATATTTTTTGAAATTCAAAGAAAAAGTGAAATTAAAAATTGATAAATTTAAAATTTTCTATGTGTTTATTGCGTTGTATTATGTATTATGTAAATATATTAATCCGTTCCATCGTCGTTTCAACACCGCTCAAAGCGGCCAACCCTATAAATGCTTATACTTTCATAAAGAGAGCCGAATCACAATGAGATAAATGTCCCAAAATTTTGGATCGCACAACATCCTTATAGCCTACTAATGCAGTCCAACATGTTTACTAGTTGTAGACTTGTAGGGAAAAGTATACCTCCCAAGATGAACAAGGTGAAAGAAATAGAATTTGACAAATTCGACCGTTGGATGTGATCAAGGAAGGAAAATATGGCTATGGTAAAAAATTGACTTGTTTTTGTCATCGTTTCGGTCTTGATCCGCTTGGTCAACCCTAAATTCTAAATACTCAACAAACTAAAACGCTCATAACCACTTCCTTGCAACTCCTTTTCTCGATCTATCAGCGCTCACACTCTCGTGGGAATGAGGTGTATCAACGCATGTAAAAAATTCCTGACTTTTATCTTCCCATTATTCGGCTTCCCTTAGGGAATCATGAAAGTATATTGAGTTGACCCATTTGACCAATATGAAAACGACGGCCGACCGGGTTAGTTTTTTTACACGGTACCTATTCATATGTGTTAGATACATGACTAATGCCAAATCAATCGATTTCCAATTTGTATTATTTGGATCACACAAAATCCTTATATGCCTACTAGTGTTGCATAGCATGTTTTTTGGTTGTATAGAAAAGTATAGCTTCCAAAATAAAATAGGTGGATGAAATAGAATTCGGAAAATTCGACCATTGGGTATGATCAAGGTGGGAAAATATGGCTATGGTAAAAAAATCCACATGTTTTCGTCATCATTTCGGCCTTGATCCATGTGGTCAACCTTAAACTCTAAATAGTCATCAAACTAAAAAGCTAGTAACTACTCCCTTGCAACTTCTGTTTTCAATTTGTCAGCGCTCACACTCTCGTGAGGATGAGGTGTATCAACCCATGTAAAAAAATCGGGATGTTTATCTCCCCGTAATTCGGCTCCCCTTAGGAAAACACAAGCGTATATTGGATTGACCCCCTTTGCCCAATATGAAAACGAAGGCAGACCAGGTTAGCTTTTTTACATGGTACCTATTAATACGTGTTAGATATATGGGTAATGCCAAATCGATCGATTTTCAATTTTTATTATTTGGATCACACAAAATTCTTATATGCCTACTAGTTTTGCATAACATGTTTATTGGTTGTAGAGAAAAGTATACCATCCAAGACGAACAAAGTGAAAGAAATACAATGTGACAAATTTGACCGTTGGATGTCATCAAGGTAGGGAAACATGTATATGGTAAAAAAATGACATGTTTTCGTCATCGTCTCGGCCTCGATCCGTATGGTCAACCCTAAATTCTAAATACTCATCAAACTAAAACACTCGTAATTACTCCCTTGCAACTCCTTTTCTCGATCTAGCAGTACTCACACTCTCGTGGGGACGAGGTGTATCAACCCATGTAAAAAATTCGGGATGTTTATCTCCCCTTAGGGAAGCATAATTGTATATTGTATTGACGCCCTTTGACCAATATGAAAACGAAGGCTGACCAAGTTAATTATTGTTCATGGTACTTATTAATGTGTGTTAAATACATGTGTAATGTCAAATCTATGGATTTTCAATTTACTGTTTGCAAATCACTAGAAATACTTATGTGTCTACTAGTATTGTATAACTTTTGTATTGCTTATATAGTGATGTAGACTTCTCAAAAATGACAAATAGGTGGAAATTGAATTTTTTTAGACCGACCGTTGGATGAGATGATTGAAATATTTTATGTTTATTGTAAAAAATCAACCAATTTCATCTTCATTTTGACTTCGATCCTGACAACTTAATAACACTATATTTATTAATTACATTCCTCTAAAGGTGTGAGATCTCAGAATTTCGGTTTTGTATTTTAAATAGAAAAAATAATTTAGAGCTACTTTTCCTTGGTTTTCTCTTATTTTTAAAGTCTTTGTCTTTAAGATTTTGAGAATTATTTAAATTTTAAGTTTTTCAAAATTTGTCTTTCGAGCTCGTAGAATTAAAGTAGAGGTTGTTGCAAGTTTGTAGGAATTTTCGGAGGATTTTTTGGACACCCGAGCTATTTTTAATGATTTTTGAAAATTGGTATTATCCAACAATGAATTAAAATAGATTTATGAGGCGGTTTAATCTGGTGCGTCCATTTTAATCATCGTAAGATCGGGAGCATCAGATTCAATTATATATAAGCTTGGATCAGCTTGAGAAGCACCAGATTGCAATCCCAGACCGACTCGTTTCCTCGACCCGTTTTGCAGCAACACGACCCAACGATATCTTCACTTTCCGGCCACCGCCCGATGCCGCTAGCTTCATCTCGGCGGCTCGAAGTGGAGTCCGGTCCTCCCTTCTTTGAACTAGCAGCAACGGCGGCAGGACGAATCCCGAAAGCTTCTTGGGTTCTCCGAGCTAGTTTCCGACTCCAGCCACGGCTGCAAGCGAGACTGGTGGCGGTAGCTTCGTCTTGGCGAGTTGAAGAAGCCTGTGGTATCTTATTGTCCATCCATCAACTTGAGAGAGAGAATCAAATGGGAGAACTTAGAGAGTTTTAAGGCGAGTTTCCATGTTTTCCGACTTGAATGGCTTCTAGTATCACTCCTCCCACCTTCATGAGAAGTTGCGTTGTAATGTTCTGAAAAAGTAGACGAGCTACAAATTAGGGACCCATTATTCAACTACCCGGTTTTCCCCAAATCCTGAAACCGCTTGAAACCACCGCCGTGGCCACCGTTATTTCCCTCAAATTTCTCTTGAGAAACAGAGAACCAAATCAACCACAGCCTCGAATCTAAGGGAAACACAGAGACTCTTGAGCTTTCAGAGTTTCAGAGCTCTTCGAATCTCAACCTTCAGCCACCATCATCGTCTTCAACCTCCAAACCTTCATCTTCTATCTCTTCGCAAGCATCTATTCCTAAATCCTCTATCTTCTTCTAATGTATTATTTTTCTGGTACGGTCTCTATAGACTTCTCAATTGCTGAGATACTTGATCGCCGCCTGCTGCAACTTACCTTCAATTTCAGTGTGGATCGAGAGTTTTAGATGAGATACAGCTTTGACAGTTCGACAACACGACTTGGCAGGTGAGAGGGATGGCACCGAGTAGAATATTAAATGACCACTTCGCCCCTTGTTGAAAGGGATGGGACTGCAGTAAAGGTTTTTTTTTTTTTTTTGAATTTTTTTTTACCCACTGCATCTGGCTTGTTGTTTGTGAAATATTGAAGGACCATTTTGCCCTTCCGTTAAGGGCCGTCTTCGGCGTACGCTATGCCGGCGTAGCCTAAAATTGTGCTTGTAATAATAGTAATTCCAGTAAAATAACTTGCATTGACCCAAAAAAGAGACTGTAGCTATAATAGCAGCAGGAAGAAATAAAAAGAATACAGAAACCAAGAACATGCCATAAACCCTAGGAACTGACTCACAATACGTACGAAAAACTATGAAGAGATCGAGAATAAAGATAATGTGCCAATCACTAAATTTATTTATGGCCTTCATTTTCGAATTTTTGGTTTTTCTCTTTTCTATTTTTATTGTTTTGAGTGACATCATTTGAGAACTGGTGGTAAGTCTCACATAGGGATGGAAGGTTCTAATGACTCCGTGTGTCTATCTAGCGGGTTTTTTAGTCTCTATGGCTTCATTTTCTTTGAAGTCATAAAATCATGCATGCACATTAGATATTCTCTTCTCCATTCTCATATTAGCTCTTATTAATTAGTGGCTTCTTAGAGTGGATTCTTGCTGCTAAATTGCTATGTATTTGGGTGTCTTTAGTCAATTGAAGATGATCAAAGCTATAATGACTCCGACGTTCGGATCAACTCATTTGGGTTGCATGGTACTTCTAAAACCTTTTCTTTAGCTTGTGTTTTGTTTCACGAACCTGATTATATTTGTTGGTCTGTGTTTGGGTTTGAGATTTGGACTTGGTTTTTCTTGTTCGAGTGATTTGGGGTTCTGTAGCTATGAGTCGACTTTTGATTATCAGACAATTGTTTTTTTTTTTTGTTGGCGATTGAGGCAACTGGTGAGCGATTGCTCTACCTTCGTTTTATTTATTTATATTAGCTCAGTGGTTAGAGCACCCACTACCTATGTATGAAGTCATGGGTTCGAGTCACCATGGGGGCAGAAGTGAAACTCTTTGATCCTCTTTTTAAAAGAAGAGAAGTAAAAAAAAAAAAAAAAAAAGTTGTTATACAACAGTAAATTAGACAACTATTAGTCAGTATGCTTTGTTTTATCTTTTATTCTTTATTATGTTGGATTTAGTTGTTTTTTTTTTTTTGTTATCCGTTATTGACTGCTCATGAGTAATTACTATAGAGTCAAGAGTCTCGAACTACCAGGTGACATTGTCAAGTGATGGTTCCGTTCAATATATAGTTGATACTTAAATTGTTAAATACAAGAGGCAAAAACAACAAAAAAAATTCGGTTTACCTCTTTGAGTTTTTATACATGTCTTGTAATTGCTCTATATTTTTGTGGGTTTAATGAGTGAAATCCTTTGTGGGCTGCACCAATCCACCATCGAAGAATCTACCAATATTGCTAGTTTGAAAATTATAGGGTTTTGTCCATTTACCCCATTTCTAGAGATTTTTTTTTCCACTTACCCCATTAAGTTTTTTTAATTCTCTCTTACCCAAAACACTCTACGGAGGTCTTCCCTAATACTACATTAAGATTTTTTTTTGTTTTTTCCCTCACCCCTTTGTTACTTAGAGAGAGAGAGAGAGAGAGAGAGAGAGAAACCATAGGAGACTTCGCCAGAGCCCGGTCACCGGCCGCAGGAATCCGGCCAACTTTCGCCGGATTCCGGTCACCAATCGCCTAATTTAATACCATTTTACCCTCACCCCTTTGTTACTTAAAGAGAGAGAGAGAAAAATGGAAGAGAGAGAAACCATAGGAGGCTTCGCCGGAGCCCCGTCACCGGCCGCCAGAATCCGGCCAACTTTCGCCGGATTTCGGTCACCGGTCGCCTGATTTCGGTTACCGGCTGCCGGAATTCGGTCACCGGCTTCCACCCACCAGAATTTTCTGAAAATCTCACCGGAATAGAGGTCTATTGCCCCCCAATAGACTACTATCAGCCATGTATTGCCCTCCAATAGACGTTTATTACCCCCGAATAGGACTTTCAGTTGCTAAAATGGGAACTAATCTCCCTAAATTTAGACAAATAAAACTTTGATTACATTACAAAAAAAAAAAACAAGGAGATTACATAAATTCAAAACGTCTATTGTCCTCCAACTTCTATTGCCTCCCAATAGACATTCAAAAACATTTTTTTCTTTCCTTTTGTCCCGTTACTTAAAAAAAAAAATCTTATTTGGGCACCCAGAAAATGATCTGGGCACCCATGTCCTCTTCTCCGATCTTTCCGGCTGCAGCCGGAAGTAGTCTTCCGGCGAAGCAGGGGTCGTGGATGATGTCGCTGAGCCCAGAGCCTCCTCGAAACCCGATTTGATTCACTCATTTTCATTTTTCGTAGTTATCACTTGAACTTCTGCAATTGACCAAATCGGCGACGGGATCTTCGATTGGCCTTCTGCTTCGCCGCGACGGGATCGGCCTGGTCCCAGTTGGTCGATCGACACAAAGCGAGGCTAAATTGCGACGAAGACGACACCACATGAAATCGAAAATGAAGCAGGTATATTCCTCCGGTCTTCGAGTTGCTGCGTCGTCGCCGGAGCTGGAGGAGAGAGGGAGACGGCTTGGGTCGAACGTCGGAGCTGGAAGGGAGATAGAGGGCCAGGTTGAGAGCCGGAGCGGGAGGAGAGAAAGGGCTGGGTCGATCGCCGGAGCCAAAGGAGAGAGAGCTGGAGGTCAGTTGGGAGAGATGGGGGAGAGAGGAGAGAGAGAGTCAGAGAGATTGATGTTGAGTGGCGTAGCTGTAATTCATTAATTGTGTTTAGGGAAAAATAGTAATTTATTGTTAAATTGTGTAGGTGGGAAGAAAAAACTGTTGCTGAGGTAAGTGAGATAATTTTTTGTTATTTTGATGCTTTTGGTCAAGGTCCCAAAATTATACAAAGATCTCTCCAATATTGTCCATATTGAAGAAAGATGGGCGAAAAGCCATGAGATACAATTTTAAAACCTTAGAAACACCTTTTTTTTTTAAGACAAAGCAAAGGCTTTTATAGATAGATAGCTCAAATGAGCGTTTTACAGTCATGGAGTAAAGCATCAATAATGCTTTCAGGTAGTTGGTGGAACCACACAAAAGCCTGAACATCTTCAAATCCTATTGCAGCTAAGCGGTGAGCAACTGCATTACAATTCCTAGGGACATGCTCAATGCAAACACCCATCAGTTTATCCCAAACCTGCTTTACATCCTGAATGAGGCCACCATTTGCTAGTAAACTGTGATCCGAACTATGGATTTCAGTAATAGCTTCGAAACAATCACTTTGTACTGTCACATTGTGTTCCTGGAGGGAGTATATAAGGTCCAAACCTTCTCTGATTGCAAGCATTTCACATTGCTTTGGTGAAGCAGTATAAGGAATGGTCCTTGCAAAAGTAGCCCGAAATCTACCTTGATCATCACGTAATACACCTCCAATGCCACCTCGGTGTTGATTAGGAAGAAAAGTTGCATCCACGTTCAAGGTTAACCTACCATGCTCTGCCGGTTTCCACACTTTCTTAGTCGGTGCTGAAGGATTCCGATGACTAGATCGCATCTTTTGAAAGTCTTCCAACCATGCAAAGCTGCTAAGAAGAATGTCTTGAGCTGTCTGCGACTTATTCTGCCACAACATAGAGTTTTTGTTTTTCCAGACCGCCCATAACACCATGAGAAGCTTGGCAAAGAGATCCGATTTGCCATGCATGGCTCTCTCTAACATCCATTCTTTAAAGTTCATATTAGGGAGCATTGTGTGCTGCAAGTTGAAAGGTGGAGCAGATAGGATCTCATGGACTATAGGGCATTTACAAAAAACATGTGCAGTGTCTTCGACTCTTGAGTCACAAAGGAGACAGTTTACCTCTCCCTGATAACCTTTCAAAAGCAGCCTCTCCCTTGTTGGTAACAGATTATTAGTAGCCCTCCACATGCAAACTTGAACCTTACCAGGGACCTTAGCTTTCCACAATTGTTGCCATAATACTTGATAAGGATCTCCACTTGACGTGGAGGTTAAGCCATGTTGGAGTACATGATTTGGAGCTATCCAATACGCCGACTTGACTGAATAAAAACCTTTTTTCTCTAGTCCCCATATAAGTCAATCATGATCATGTTGTCGACTGAGAGGTATGCAAAGTACTCTTGCAGCAATCTCAGGAGAGAATAGGCAATTCATTGAGGCCAGAATCCATTCTCTACTATTCTCATTTATGAGTTCAGCAACAAACTCTATGGTGGTAGTAGGGGGCTTTTGTATTGTATAATTGGACGTTATAGGTAGCCATTTATCTGTCCATATATGAACCTGCTTCCCATCTCCGATCTTCCATTATACCCTAGCTTTTAAGATCATTCTGCTAGACAATATACTTCTCCAAGAGAAAGATGGAGAGTCTCCCACATCTGCTTCCCAAAAAGAGCAATGGGGAAAGTACCTAGCTTTATACAACCGAGGAATAAGTGATTGAGGGTCGGAAAGAAGTCTCCAACCCTGTTTCGCAAGCATAGCTAAGTTGTAGGCATAAAGATTTTTGAATCCCATCCCACCTTCTTGTTTGGTAAGACACATCTTTTCCCAACTTTGCCAATAAATTTTCTTTTTGTCATCTGTTTCCCCCCAGAAAAAAGAGGCACATAACTTGTGAATATCATCACATAAACTCTTTGGCAGGAGGTAACAATTCATAGCATACATGGGCATTGTCTGCGCAACAGCCTTGATAAGAATCTCCTTTCCTGCAGCACTTAGAATTTTGGATTTCCACCCAATTAACTTCTTACTCACCTTTTCTTTGATATACTCAAAAATGGCTGTCTTAGATTTTCCTACTCGAAGTGGGAGTCCCAAATACCGATCATGTTCCTCAACTCGCTTTACATCAAGAATAGAGGCTAGGAAAAGTTGTTGTTCCACCGGGACATTCTTGCTAAAAACCACAATACTCTTTTGATAGTTAACTTTTTGGCCAGATGCTTTTTCATACACATTCAGAATTGCACGATAGTTGTGACATTCCTCCACCTAAGCTGTGCCAAACAGGAGACTATCATCTGCAAAAAATAAGTGGTGGAGAGTGGGGGCTTGAGGGCACATAGTAAAGCCATTGATCACACCATGCTGCATTGCTCTGGTGATCATTGCTGAAAGTCCTTCAGCACACAATATAAACAAGTAAGGAGAGAGAGGATCTCCTTGTCTGATGCCCCACGTGGGTACAATTTTGGATGTAGGTTCACCATGTAAAAGAATAGCATAACTTACACTAGTCACACATTGCATAACCCGAGTAATCCATTGAGAACAAAAACCCAATTTAGTTACACATGGCATGCAAGAAATTCCATTCCAGTCTGTCATAAGCTTTACTAATATCAAGCTTGAGGGAGAAGAAACCGGTTTCCTGATGTCGTAATTTATGCATGAAGTGTGCTGCTTCTGTTGCAACTAAAGTGTTGTCTGAAATTAATCTACCTGGCACATATGCACTTTGGAGAGGCGATATAATCTCAGTCAAACACTGCTTCAACTGATTGGCCATTACCTTAGAAACACCTTAGTGAGCACCAATGGTTTTTTTTTTTCCTTTTTTTTTTCTTTTTAAATTTTTATCTCCACTCCACTCATCATCTAATGATGGTACCAAGTTTTTGAAATTGTGACCTCCATAAAGTCAGTTATTCTAAATAACCAACATGCCACAACTCACCCCCACAATTGCTTAATTAATTAAAGGTGCAGCTATTGCCATTCTACGAACTACTTTGTTTACCCTGCAAGTGTGTAATTTATTAAAAGACTAAAATATCCTATTGTAAAATTATAATAAAAGATAATATCTTATTAAAAAATTACAATATGTTTTTCAATCAACGAACAAATATCCCAAAACCCAACATAAAATCTTTGATGCAAGATTGCTGATCATATATACCTCAATTTTCATCATTGTTGTGGATTCTTTGCTGAAGCTCAAGCACTGTTTATTAATAATACCAACGAAGAATCAAGCTCCTTTACCTGGCAAGTCTTTTAATTTTCTTTTTTTCTTTTCTTTTTTTCTTCATTGGTATTATTAATAAACAACACTGTTTATTGGTGATGCAAAGATGATTCAAATACAGAAAGAAAAAAAAAAAATTCAAATACAAGCATGCAAGATGATTCACCAATTACCATCATGATCCTCCAAGCTATATATTATAAACTTTCGAATCCCTCTTACGCCTCCGTGAAACTATTGCCTCTGTTGAAAAAATATAAGTAGGGTGAACAAAGTAGTAAAAATGATATTTTGGGTACTGCAAATGGGTGAACAAATAAATTTGAAATTAAAAAAAAATGTGTAGGGTGAGAAGAGAAAGTAGGGTGAACAAAGTAATTCGTAGGGTGGTAATAGCCGCACCCTTAATTAATCAACACTGAGGTTTTTATTATTATTTTTTTGTTGTAAATATTATTATTTATGTGGATGTCCATGTAAATACTCATTAGTTATGTACTTTGATGTAAACCCTACCTCTATATAAAGGAGGCTAATGAGACTGAATGAGAATACTTCTACTTCCTCCCAACTATTCTCTCTCTATCTTTTTCCTACTTTATAACACGTTATCAGCACGTTTTGCTCTCGTTATTTTATTATTTTTAACTCTGTGATGATCAAACAGTTATTTGGTGCAACGATGTTGCTTATTATGACCAATAATTTTGATCTATGAGTTTCTTTTACTTGCCGATGCTAACCCTTCTTCTATTGCTATGATTATAGTAGAACGATATATATTTGTTTGTGCCTTGATACCACTCACGTTCATATATGGGAATGGTTGAATAGTCAAGAGTTTAATTTTGCCTAAAAGTCTTAAACTAAGCACGCAAATCCAACTTTGTTTTCATTGTGTAAATATGATCGTTTTTTTTTGTTCTTATCCTTGCTTCTTCTATCTAAACCAAAGCCTCTGCTTCATGTTTTGTTTTCATCTTTAGCATATATGAATGATGCATCAATTTTTTTTTTCAATGGATGGTTCTGAACTCTTCTTTGTAATCATAACGTTTGCATGTACAGCAGATGACTCAATTCCATATATTATATTTAATTGGCATATTAACTATTTTGCTGTTGCTTCTGAAATGTTTCCATTGGGTATGAGAGTACAGTTATATATTAGCACGTATGTTTCCGTTTATCATGTTAACTATCTTTACTCTTCTTTATCGATCTGCTTTCTATGAGAAGCAAATCGGATGTGGGTTCTCTTAAGAGGTAACATGAGTCAAATAAATCGATCAGGTATATTATTGCTCTGTAATTTAATCAGCAATTCTGTTTAATTTTTTTTTTCTCGTTCAATTCAAATGAAAAATTTATAATTGTTGTAATTGTGAATTTGTAATCACAAGAGATCAAAATAGAAGTTTCTTGATCCAATTATACGAGGACCTGAAGTTCCTCGAGAATTACACAATCAAAATTGTGACATGAAATTTTCGGAAAGCTGAACGAGGGCCAGAAGTTCCTCAGAATTATACAATGATCAAAATCGCATGTTGCTTGATCCCTGATCATATGGGGACCTGAAGTTCCTCTAGGGTCATGAAATGTAAATTGGAAAATTGTGACATGAAGCTCTTCAGAGTTTATACAATTACGAGGGCCAGAAAATCCTCAGAGCTATACAATCGAACATATAAACTCATCTTAATCCCCAATTATAAGAGGGCCTGAAGTTCCTATAATTTTTTTCGATAATGGGGTTCAAACCACTTCCAGAAGCTGTAGTTCGAGGATGGACACCAAGTCAATGCCAGAAGCCTCTTGACTATACATTCTTTTATAAAGAAAATTTGTCCAGAAGACAATATTATGTTCTTGTGCAATGTGAAGAGAGATAGAAGATTATCATGAACCAGACCAAAAGTTCTGTGTATTCTCTTCATCAATGGAACCAGAAGTTTCCATTATTATTTTATTTATTTGCTCGCATTCTATTAATTTCTTTTCTTTCATTAAAGTAATTTTTTTGTACGGACCAGCAGTCTGATATCTCGAACCTCCAAATTTCGAGTGTACATTTTTTGAACCAGAAGTTCAAAGTACCATATAGTAGAACCCGAAGTTCTAACAGTAAAAACTCAAACCAGAAGCTTTGAGTACAAAATAAATAAATAAATTGGTTATACAGTGAACTTGAAACTTCACTTCAGTTACCTCGAACCTGAAGTTTCGAGCACTAAATTTATTTGAACCCGCAGTTCAACATACAAAATCTTAGAACCTGTAGTTCTAATAATAAAAATTCGAGCTTGAAGCCTCAATTACTCATGATTTAATCATAATTTATTTTGTAATTAAAAGAGATCGGAACCTGTAGTTCCTTAATCCTTAATTACATGAGGACCTGAAGTTCCTCCATGATCATACTCACTAGATGACCATCTAAAATCCCTCATTTATAAGTTATGGTCATGAAGATAAAATAATAATCATCTCAGATTTTACATATCTGATTGATGGCTCCAGAAGAGCACATAATATCATTACCTATGATGTATAATCTCGCCCACTCATGGATCTCATTGTATATATAGTAAGAAAGCCGATTGACATGGCTATACCATGAAATGCCACCAGAAGTGGATCATGGTACAAGAGAGAAATCAGGAGTCAATGTAAATACTGTCCTAACATCCACACATGTGAGGAAATTAAAAATTGGGCGTATGTCGCCTATGGTACACTATATGGCGGATGTTTATCAAACCATTTTCACAATGGCACTAGTGAAATTAAATTTCATTGACTAATAAGAGCATTGAGATTCATCTCACATACCTGATGTCTTTTGCTTACAATAAGCAACTTGAAAACACTATTGTGTTATTCCTCAGATTTATTGTAACCTCTTGAGTTTTTATTGAAACTAAATGTTTCTGAATCCGATTATCTAGGAACCTGATGTTCCTTAAGAGGTTGTTATAAATTGAAAAATTGAAACCTCAAGTTTCTTGGATCTCCAATTATATGAGGGCCTGAAGTCCCTCCTCTTTATGACTACAGATTTATATGTGACGCAGAACTTGAGGTTCTCCACGTGATAAAGTCACTTTTTTTTATTATGGATTGTAGTCTTTAACTCAAAATTTTGAGTATATCATTCTGGCCAGCAGTTCAAAATGAATTTGGTCCATTCCAATTGTTAATATTTCACAATTAATGTTTACTCAAGCTAAGGTAACACTCATATTATGAGTTGTAGCTCTTGATCTATGGCTCCAAATGAGCTACTATCATGTTACCAAATTTGAAATATTGACACACTAAGTACCTTCAAGATAGTTGGAGAAGACTTTTTGCTATCTCATATATACTGTGTCAAATTTGTATAGTAAATTGAGGCATATAATGTCATGAACCAGAAGTATTGAATCAAATACACTATTTTGGCATGTAAAGTTGCGTCATCTTTTGTCTACCATGTTGCGTGGAATCACTTACAAGTTTTGATGACTGCTAACCTTACACACAAGGAAATTGTTTATTTACCGCATATTTGCGAGTTGTCACTTTAATGAGACAATCCTCCTACCATGAGGGGGAGAAAGATTGTTCCTGAAGAACGACATGAATTGGTGTGAGATATTTATCCACCGTCTCATTTTGATTTTGGAAAATATCTAAGCTAGTGATTTGATAAAAGCTAGATAGTGACAAAATTATATGCTAAATGCAAAGGCATCTGCCTGGGTTAAGGTCCCAGAGACCAACCATATTAATACAAACAATGTAGACTCCATTTGATTTGTGGGATGCAAGTGTATCCAATTGACATGATTCTCCTGAAGAGAATGTCATTAAACAATATCACAGCTCCTAATATGGCTACACATACAAAGGGTGTAGGTACGCCATTAGGAAATGATGTCTTGGTGATACAATAATAAATCAATATGGTTGATGCTAATGAACAAAGCACGTTTTGACCTAAATCTTGGTTTGGGTTCCCCACCAACCAATGAACATCTTCACTCCAAAGAAAGTGATAGATATTTGAACGCATCTTTTGCGCATGGTCATAATAAGACAGTATTCCCGCCGTTAGGGGGAGGAAATAGTACTGTCATTTGAATAACGGCGTGATTTTGTGTGGAATGTATCCACCAGGTCTAAAGTTTTAAGCCCCCAAAAAGGGAAGATTATACAAGCCCTATAATGCTCTACATGAGATTATAAGTAAAAAGATCCACATTCTTTACATAATTCATCTATGAGAGATTGTCCTAGAAGTGACAATATATGCCCCAGAAGTGGCATGGGTACCCAATATCAATAAGCTTCTTACAGCTAATGCATGCATATAAGAATGTGTGGGATCTATGATTAATGATCATCGATGATAATTTACATATGGTAGCTACCAAAAATCATTAAGGGCTGTATGGATGCTATACCACGTTTCACCATGAATGTCGACAAAGTATATTATTGGCCAAATTGGAAAGAGGCAATTCCAATTAAATTAAATATTTGAAACGTGATGAAATAGTTAGACCTTTAACCCTACATGGTACAAAAGGGTATTTACTAAAGTGAAGATAAATCACTATGACACAATGTCTATTTATAGAGACATGAGATTATGAATACCTTCCCTTATACGAATGACAATTTTCTATAAGTACAGTGTTACATATAGCTGTTATATTGACGAGAGATTTATGACACCTTGTCATCATATATTATGAAGATCTTAAAGACACATTGCTAAAACCAAAATCTCAAAAGCAAAGTGTCATTATAAGCGCATTGCTTATCAAATCCTCAAGGGATTCAAATACATGAATGATTCAAATGCAAGTCCATGAAAGGTTGAAAGAGCCTGAAGCTCACTCATGGAATCAAAGAGTCTAAAGCTAACTCATATGTACTCATTTCGTTCTAGTCAACGAGATCTAAATTGCCTTAATGAGTACTATGACGAGACTACTATCGAATTCGAATTATGATTATAATGTTGCAACATATTCTAACTTTTACAAAGTTATGAATTACTTAGAGCTCTTGAAGAGCTTATATGAGACATATCAATATGCAAAGATATTGATGTGTATGGCTAGGAATGGCATGATGATTTTTCAATGTTTGAAACTATACAAAGTTAAATATGTCAATTTCTTTATATTGTTTAGCTATTACTTTGTGTATGATTTTAAGCATATGAGATTGTTTTCTAACCTTATCATATGAGGTAAGGCTTATTGAAAATCATCTAGTTTTGTTGGTATTGCTTAAACTTTGCAGGTACGAAAATTTGTGATGAGCCCCTATTTGCAAAGCACACATGGTCTCACTTCAGTGATAGACACATCAAACTACTATACATGGTACATGTAGCTTATCGCATACATAAATGAGGCTTGCAACAATCAGGGGGAGCATCCAGAAGCATGCTACTTAGGACATATGCGCGTTGTGCTCTTTTTGTCCTTCGACCAGGGTTATTTTTGTCCCACTGGGTTTTTGTTACCTGGCAAGGTTTTTTAACGAGGCAACAATAAGCGCGTCCAATACCATCATTCATTGGTGGACATCCAAGGGGGAGTGTTGTAAATATTATTATTTATGTGGATGTCCATGTAAATACTCATTAGTTATGTACTTTGATGTAAACTCTACCTCTATATAAAGGAGGCTAATGAGACTGAATGAGAATACTTCTACTTCCTCCCAACTATTCTCTCTCTATCTTCTTCCTACTTTATAACATTTT